>NC_042495.1:80436957-80586393 GCF_005508785.2 Acyrthosiphon pisum | reverse complement strand
TATAACGCGTTATAAGTACCTAATGGACATAGGCGTGACTAGACTTCATCCGCAGGGGCAGCCTAACTAATGACCGGCGCCACCTAACCTAACCGAAAAAACACCCACACCCATTACCCCCTGGCCCCTTATAATTGGGGGGGGGGGGTAGTCCCTACCTTATATAGTTTTAAAAAGTCTATATATTCAAGTTATCTATAATAAATTTCTATAAATAGTATGTATATAGAGGTACCTAATATGTTTAATAATAAGAAGAATATTGAACAACACATTATATTTATATTATAAAACAATACGTATATCATTATAAGTTATAACAATTGTACCAGTTGGCAGTTACCCGCATAATATTATTACCGAGATTTTTGATAGAATCATAAATCAATTCGACAATGCAATATAATATTATTAGAACAAAATAAACAATGCACGACATTTTTTTTTCTAAATAAAAGCTGTAAACCACTAGATTTAAAACTTGGTTGACCGGCGCCTTTCAAAAATTTCAGGGGCAGCCCAGGCACCCACCGTAGACACGCTTATGCTAATGGATATTGTGATATGATTAATTTGGAATTTATTATGGATACCTATTATTGGTCAATTTTTTTTTTAATACCGTAGATAAGTATATAATATATCTTATACCTTGACTGACATACCGTCGCCGCTCAGAACCGTTTTTCTTATCCAGTGATATTATATCACTGAATTAAATTTTAATACTATTCATTATACAGTGACCCACTTGTAATCTACTGTACAGCAGAGCGACATCCACTTACCCACCTTTTTATTATTTCAGATTATTTATACATTCATATACCTAGGTATTCAGCTATTTTATATTTATGTTATTATGTAATTAATTGAATATTAAGATATAATAAATGGAAACATTATATCATTCACGGTGTATAATATGCAAGTATAACAAATTCCTGCTGGTGTTATTTTACCATATTGTGAATTTTAGTCCTAATTTTTATTTACTAAACAATACCAGCTACATTTATTAGATTTAATTAGTGTTGGCGCTCTCAGAAATTCTTGGCAACGATCCTGGGAAGAAATATTCTCGTTCTCAGGAATTCCTGAAAAACACGGGAAACTCTGATTTCTCTGAAATTCCAAAAACTGTAAAAATTGACAATTTTCTAGAGCCATTATTCTTATTGTTACTATAGGCAGTTCCATATTTTGATTCATGTACTAATTTAATCAGTATAGAAAGTGTTAAATAAATTAAATTCAACAATTTAAATAAAATATATGGTTCTATATCAATATATTAGAGAATACATTTGGTTGGGTGGTTAGTCCTTGTTTTCCTTTTTTTTTAACTTGTCAGTGAAAGTCCTGTAAAAGTTTCGAGTAAAAAAAAATTATATTATAAAATTATATTAAGTTTGAAACTATTTCAGTTTCTAATTGGAGCGCCAGAATGGCTTTGTCGTCTGCGATGTCACCTGTTGTTGTGCGGTTGGTTGTGGGTTGATCTGAAGCGTATAGTCTTAATAATAGTAAGGCTGTGGCGGCACCTTGGGGTACACCAGCATGGATGGGATTTATTTCAAATAAGCTTTGGTTCTAGCCGATGAGGTTACCGATTGGATCCACAATGGTACTGCGTACAATACAGCTGGCTCTCCACAAAAGAGGTGATAAGCTTGCGCATCCATTGGCATGGACCCCCAAAGTTCGACATAAGTCTCGAAAGAGACACTGCCGAGTTGGATGCCTTTTTCGCGATGGTTTCCACATGTCTCTTGAACATCAGTCTGCTGTCCATAATGACGCTCAGATACCCCACGTGCTTTGCCAGGCTGATATCCTGGCTCCCTATCGACAACCTTGGAGGGGACGTATGTCTGTCTTCTGGTCAGCGTTAAAGCCTCACTCTTTTGGTGGGTGAGCTGGAGACTTCTGCTTGACATCCATCTATCAACTTGTTCCAACACAGGGTTGATTAGGTCCTCTAGTAAAAGTTTCGTTCTCGCCACAACAACCTCAGCTAGATCATCAGCAAATCCCACTAGTTAGATGGCTGCGGGCACTTGCATGGCCAATAGTTCATCATTTGCTTCATTCCAACATTTGAAAAAAACAACAATAAAAAAGGTGGACAAGTGGGTGTCAATCTGCTGTACAGTAGGTTACAAGTAGGTCACTGTAATGGATGGTGTTAAATCTGAATTCAATGATATAATATTATCATTGTATAAGAGAAACGATTCTGAGCGAAGACGGTCATTCAGCCTATAATATTATTAAGTATAATTTTTGATATTATTATGATTAAAGTAATTAATATATTATAAACTATTTACGTAAAACCTTGTTTTAAATTTTCAATCTTTAGATATAAAAGTTGAACATTTTATACATTTTCAACTAGGTACAAAATAATTATTAAATTTTAAATTTGATAAAATTTGTCAAAAATCAAACTTAAATGTTTAAAAAAAAATTGTGCTTAAGTATTTTTCAGATTCTTCAACTGCTTAAGTAACAATATATCAGGAGCCTTGTATTCAATTTTCACTCTTTTTTTACCCAACAAATTTAATTTTATTGACAATTATAGACAAAAAAATAAAAATTGAAAACTGATTATTTCCGTAAACAGCTCAAAAAGAGCCAAAATATTTTCAAAATGTTATGGTGTATAGAAAATAAAAATAAAAATATTCAGTAAAACTTTCATGTATTTACAGTTATTCGTTTTTGAGAATTACAAGAAAATAACAAAGTCGCTACATGATAAATCGAGTGAATATCCAATGTTGTAAAAATATGAACTTTAAACGATCATAAAAATTTAACTTGAGGTTCTTTTTTCTTTTTTTATAAAGGTAAATAAGCTTTTGAGAAATCTTGTATTACATTTTAAAATCTTGGAATTTAAAAAGAACAATTTTTATGAATTCCTAACTCAAAATAATTTGTTAATTTCATGATTTTTCTGTATTTTAACTTTAAACGCCCATAAAAAAATTGTCACCAAGGATTTTTCATTTATTTCAAATGTCATTGTAAAAATATAGTAAGAGCCTTGTATTAAATTTCCAACTTTTTTTACCTCACAAATAAAGTTTTATTGACATATAAAAAAAAAAAATTATAAATTGGAAACTGAAAATTTCCTTAAACAGTTAAAAAAAATCAAAATACTTTGAAAACTGTATGGTGTATGGAAAATTCAAATATAAACTACCAGTGAAAATTGTATGTAAATAGCTTCATTTGTTTTAGAGTAACTTCAAAAACCAAAATCTATTTTGCGTAAAAATCCCCGTCTTTTCTGGTGCTTTTGAAAGCGAAAATGAAAATTAAACGTTGACATCCCAAATGTACCAACTATTTTCACTTTACCATCAAACAAGATACTGTTACAAAATATTGAAGCAGTTTTACTTCTCCAAATGGTGGTGACAGACACAAAAATTTAAAAAAAAATTAAAAAACACATCATTGTATAATATTTTATATTTTACATTAATTATACATTCATCACTTCTCAGTTCTCTCAGAATCTAAAATTGGGAAAGACTGAAATTTATACCCAAAACTTGTTTTTGACAAAATCGTTTTTCTTACTTGGTTGTAATTCTAAAACAAATAACCATAAATACTTTAAATTTCACTTAATGCTTAAATTATAATTGTCAAAATATTTTGAATTTTATTGAGATTTTGAAATTCCCGATTTTTCTAGTTTTTTTTCTTAAAATATCAATAAAATATTTTCACTGTGTCAAAAACCTTAAAAATGTAATATGAGTTTCCTTATATTATGTTGTTCATCATGTAACCAAATGTCAAAAAAATATATATTATAAACACAGATATTTTTCATAGACATTTTAATTTAAAATTTGGACAAAATTAGATATTTTAACAAAGAATAACATTTTTAGATATTTTGTTGTTGTTTAAAAATATTATTCGTGGAATTATTTAATTGAAACTTTTAAATTTCAATGTATAGTATTATGTTGTTATTTTAGCATTTATATTTTCTATACACAATGGCATTTTCAAATGCAATGTTTTTATGGCAATGATTAATTAAATGTACCGTATACTAATAGTAAAATAAATTACTTTAATAGCAATATAAATATAACATAAAACATACTTAGTAGTTAGTAATATAGACAGACCGTCTTCATTCGAAATCGTTTTTCGTAGGCAATAATTTGTCATTAAATTTAAATTTAACATACATACATTATACATATATCGTGACTTACTCAATTACGAGTTACACCCGACACCTACAACATTACAGCACAGCTGTGCTCGTTACCTACTCGCCCCCATTTTTTTTAGTTTAGTTATAAAGTTAAGTTTTTTTTTCCATTCTAAATTTTTATGTGAAAAATACAATACAATATTCATTAACTCATAACCAATTGTATTTAATTTTAATTTAGTTAAAATCTATATATAAATATTATGTTTTTATAAAAATTAATACAACTTTTATTTTAAATAAGAGTTACATTGTAACTTCAAAAAGGGACCGGGTAAGGTTTTGTAGTTGGCCTCAGTTGCTAACGTGTTCTAAGATCAAGCATCGGCATACACGTGTTTATCGTCCAACCTACAAAATACAAAATGCCAATGGCCATAGTTTCCGATGCTCAAAAATAAATTTAAAGAAAAGTGTGAAAGTGGGTGTCACTCTACTTTACAGTAGGTTACAAGTGGGTCACTGTATGGATGGTGTCAAATATCATAAAACTTGTATCCAACATCTACCCAAAACTCCCGTATCATCATCATATCCATATCAAATCATGCGGTTATTTTCATTAATTTGTAAATCAATTTTTTATAACTTTATAACTATATAACCTAACCTATTGAATATTATTGAAAATATGTATACGAAAAATTTCAACGGTCTACTAACTATATTAAAATAATTAATTATTTGTAAGTTATTTTTGTTATTTATCTTCTACATTAAAATCAATATTGTAAACTAATTGTGAACTCCTTAATCCCACTACTCGTTTTCCTAAGTTTAACATCTGATACTTATCAGTATTTTTAATGCCATAGAATGACGCGACGTTGACTTATCGGTTGGTTGATAGGTTCGTAGGTACTCTATCCATCGTAGGTCATAACCGACTACACGTAGGTATATACATGAGGACTAGGTATATGAACATATTAATATTATGAATTTTATTTTACTAAAACAAATTGTATATTATATAATAATGAGGCTTATGAGTTATGACATAAGAAAATGGAATGCATTTAGGTATAATAAGGACCTATTTATCATTATACATGAATTGCATTGACTAATCTCGATTATATTATATTTTAAATGTCAATGCTACAAAAATATTTACTCTTAATTTATCTATTTATTCCACAGTGAATAACACACGACTCCACCTCACATTATACTATCCCAAGTTATTTTATTCATCAACGACAGTATACTTTAATACAATATAATTTATTATATTAACATTATAAACCGTGAAAATAAGGTTTGATGTAGGTACAGACATTAATTTTATTGAGTTATTACTTATTTGTCATTACAGCACATTCTTTTATTTACAAAACCTTTTGAGGTTCATTGAAAATATAATAATGATTTCAAATTCAATAGTTGAGGATGAGCAATCAGCATAAAACTTGTCGTCCTACTGTAAAAAATATAAAATATAGAGATAAAAATGATTGAAAAATGTTGTTGCCTACGGGTAACTCCGATTTCAATCGAATTTATATTTATATATTATATATGTTGCTTACTATTGTTATTTGATTCCTAAAACATTTACGCAAACATGCGTAAAAAAATTGCTTGTGTACCTCAACATGGCAATATACAAGATGCATTTTAATTAAAATTCGAAGAAGTTGTTTCTGGGTTGTCAAAATGTGTTTACGTGCTTATTGAGAATAATAGTCGTTAATTTTAATACAAATCATAATAAAACATAGAACGTAAGTAATATTTAATCTAGTACTTAAAATTACACTCAGATTATTTAATAAGTTATAAAATATAAATGGATAAAATATATTAACTACTATAATGTATATGAACTGGATATTGTCCTAAGTGTAAAAAGTTATATATTATTACTCAAAAACTACACGTTCAAATTTTGTTTAGATACTTTGAAATTTTCAATAAACCTCTAGTAAATTCCAGGAAAACCTGGTGGTTATTATTTGAAAAAAAGTGGTATCGCAACAAGTTACTCATTAAGAGCCCGTTTTACAATCATAGTTTAAACCTCGGTTATGCTTGAATCACTGATTTTACCGTCCGAATTCGGTGGTTTAATTGGAGTTCAGCTATTGTAATACGGACCCTAAATGGTTTAAAAAATGTAAGTATTAGCAAATTCAATCATTTTATACATATTTTTTTATATATATTTTTATACTTGAAAATTCCAAAATTCGAAATTTGATTAAATTAATCACTCGTAGAACAAATGGGGGTGAGTACTGAGAATGATTGAATCATCCGGTAAATTATTTCTAAGTTAAATATTATGAATATAATAATAAAATAAACAGTTAACTATTAAAAGTCTTCTGCTGAATAACGGCAAATTATATTTTATTGAACCGAGTTTTAAATAATAAATTAATTTGTATTGTAGCCCATTCATGACAACAATATATTTAATTGAATAAAGTATCTAGTGTGGCACAATTCATTATACATGTAGGTTATCAGTTTTTAGTCAATGAGTAGGTACTCACTCTGAAAGTCGTAACCTTACATTATATAGAAAGGTTTATTAAAATCGCGATTTCGAATATTGGTCGTTATTTTTATGGATAGCGAAAGAGAAATACAATATAATTCTCACAATAGTTCTGGCTGTAATAATGATAAAAACATTTCATAGTTTTATTAAAGGACGTAAAAAGTAAAACATAACCTAATCTATTCGTTATAAAATCAAAGTAGTTATAAAAACTATCATTATTCACAGAATGCACTATATTTTATTATAAATGGAATAATTGCGATATGTATTTATTTATTTCATTAAACAGGCCGGGGCCCAAAATAATATGAAGTATATAAAGATATTTAAAATGATTTAATAATAATAACTAAATGTAAAACAATTTAACTAATGATAGTAAATACAATAGTTAAAAGCAAATACAAATAAAATGCAAGAAGGAAACATGGCTCAAATAAGGAAAAAGAGGGATGGTTATTGGCGATGCGCATAAGGCGAATAATTGGGGAGTTGAGATAACTCGAAAACCTCGATAACTCGAATTCATTTCTTGTCTCTTGAAGTGCTTTTAAGTTGTGTTTCTCAACTAGAAAAATAAACAAGTCGAATTTATTTTTATTTTCCTGCAGATTTAAGTTATTGAGACTCGATTGCGTTAGATTTGTACTACAATAAATGAACATCAATACACATGTGGATCGCTCAGGACCGCCATTCTATAGTTAAAAATTAAAAATCTAATTTATTTATAATATTTATTTGTTTAAAATAAAATTTTTAATTCAACCACCCTACTTTACACATTGCTGTAACGTTCGATATAAAAACAAGTTCTCGTTCTGGTATAGTAATTATCACCTATTATCAGTTATTATTTAAACGGATATACCTAACTAATTGTGTATATTGATGTTTGTTGAGGTACTAAAATTATTCATGGAGCAATTAGTATAACTTTACATAATTAAACACGATCAATTCAATGAAATGTATTTGTATATTATATGAATTTCCTGACGAAACTACTATTTTTAATCAGTGTTCTATGTCAATACAAACATCATTTTTTTTTTTTAATAAATACCACTCTTTTTTACTGTAGGCTAGCGTTTCACAACCAGTGGTACGCGGAAGGAAATCTCCCTTTATATATAAAAAAAAGAATGGTCAATAGATTCATATCAAATATTATTTGGTTTATTTAATATTAATAATAATATAAATAATAATTACAAACTATATTTCATTTTCTTTTTGTGCATTAAACTCACCTAGGAGAGACTGGCTTAATATGACATACCATTTTGTAAATGGTAATTGGTATAACGAATTGTATTATTAGTTAATGCCGGAAAATATTTCTACGCATTTGTACTAATACCAGAGCATATTTTAAGTAATTTTCACTGGGTAGCACGTCAGTAAAATTGTCTACCAGAGAAGCATAGAAGGGAAAAAACTCTTCTACCTCAATAATTTTAATATAGTTTATTAACTGAACTCTACTGAGAAAATATATATATCTACAATCTACAAGTTTTATATAGTTTTATTTACTGAACTCTACTGAGACATATATCTACATAACCGATTTTTCAATAATAAAAAGGGTACCTACGTGGCAGAATAAACGATATACCTATACGACTATTCGAGTGATGAGTACACGAGTACACGACCGCGAAGGTCTATGAGCGTTCAATGTTTTGTTATAGATATAATCGATAAAATATAAATACCTACTTTATCTATTATATAAATAATGTTACTGTACGTCTGTACACGTATGGTCGTATATGTAGGCAATCATCTACTAATAATATAGTGATGTATTAACGAATTTAGGAGGGCTGGAGCATACCATGTCTTAAGTACTTTGTGTAGGCATTTAATATTGCATGTACATTTTGGCTGTGTCAATGTGTGAGAAGTAAACAATGAACATTAGTGTGTGTAAGAAAATACTTTTGCTCTGGCAGTAAACAGTACCTACCAAAAGAGGAATAAAAATTCACCTTGTTTCGATCAACTTATATTAGTTTTGAAAAGATGAGCGTATTTATAAAGTATACTGTCACTATGTAATTTTGCCCGAGGTAGTATAAGTTTTATTTAAGTTTCTTAATACAAAATGACTAATACTAGGCTTATTTATAACAGTACTATAATAGTACCTACAGCTTACTTTCTTTTATGCAACTTAAGACATGTAATTGAAGACACTATTTGGATCTTAAATAGCAGTATTTCTTAACGAAACATCAAAGTGTCATATTGCCCTAGCATATAATATTTAACCAGTCTCCCCTATATTGTCATAACTTTGTAGTTATAAAATAAAATAAAGTTCGATAAATGTAAAAAACCGTGTGCATTTATTATAAGAAAAAAAACAGTTTATTTGTTCAGGAGGTACATGGACATGTTTAAACTGTGTAAGAAGTGACTTGGATATAAAAAAAGGTTGAGGACCGCTGTTGTAGGCCGTTTAGCAGATTATTTTTTTAGTTAATCCAGCTAAATTCTAAATCAAAATTCGAATGAGTATGATGTACTAAATAATGGTATGACATAAAACATAAGAATATATGAAATATTTAGTCTTGTAGCCTGAACGGAAAATAGTATATTGGTATATTATCTGGTTATGATTCTAGGATGGTTGAAAATTTATTGTTTTTCCATGTAATATTAATAGTAATGTTTTTGAATTATTTTGATCAATTTGTTTGAAAAGTATTCCAAGTATAGTATATGAATATTTTAATTTCAATGCATACAAATATAATATGATAGAAGTTAAAAATAGCTTACTACATCAGGATATTATGTTTATTTTAAATATTAAATGATAATTTTCCGGGTATAAAAAGTGTTGTAAAATGGTTGTACACTTGCATGTAATTTCCCTGAAAAAATGCAAACAATTGAAATTCTAGACGAGAAACTCTTTGAAATTTCACAATATTTTCCAGAAAACTGAGAAAACTAGCTACCTCACGAGTATAAAATGTTCCCAGGTTCGATTCCTATACCGTGTAAAAAACATTTTCCATTATTTTAGATTATTAATAATTACTTTAGATTTAGTTTATATTAAGTTTTAATACCCACTTAGTTTGTATAATAATAATATATTATTGTTTGTTTTAACAAAACATGCAAACTACATTCAATTATTCACCTTTATAATTAACACGTTTATTATTAGCGTATCGAATTTGAGTCAACCCATAATTTAACTACAAGTATTAATTATAAGACCTTCGCTTCTATCCATACGATTCAAAGATTCATTTTAGCATCGTCACATTTATGATGAGTACGGGTTCTTAGGAATAGTACTTTTAATCGATGATTTATTTTATTTCTACGCGAATAAGCAGTGATTTTTGTGTCTTTTTTGGTAGGTTTATGGTTATGTTTGTATTATTAATGGCATGATGACTATACTGATGGGCATTAAACAACAGTTACTCAACGTACGTTTTTGGAGTATTAAAAAAGTACGAAATAAAAACGAATATTATATTACTATACAGTATACATGGTTGTCATCATACATATTTTATAGTTTTATACTATTCCACTTTTATAGCATAAATATGTACATAAATAGGTTTAAACACAATACCTATTAATTAGTGTGGTAAATAATACGATTTAATATTAATATAATAATTATATTAGTATTTAAACAATTATTATTTTTATCCAAAGGCTACGTCAAACAAGATTCTAAAAATGGTCAGTCTTGAACGAAATCCTACGATGAAGCCGTTATTATTGAAAATTCACCCCTAGCAATCGTCTCAACTGCGATATCGCAATTTATTTCTAATTTAAATTCTTTAATTGGTCCACTAATTTTACTTTTGACCGAGGTTTTACATAAACGCTTATCTCAATACCTACCTAATATTTCTCTCATTAACCAATATTATTCATTATATTATTATATTTATATAATTTGTTAATGTGAAAACAATCTAAATCTTATTGATTTATACATGCTATCATGCAGGTTATTTATAAGTATTTTTTATTATTAACCACCTATATGTATATATTTTTTAAATTTTCGAGCTGCAATAGCTTAATACTGATAACTACATACATTTTTTTTTTAAAAAACCGATTTTAATATGTCTGCCTGAATTCAGCTTGATTTAACGGTGTTATCTAATTAATTTAATTTGAATATTTATTGTTATGAATCATTATTTTCATACTATCATGCTAATATATTACAAAAATATTGCATTTTTAATACCAACTTAACTCAACTTAATAATTTGTTATCAGCTGCAACTTTGAGTTTTGTAATAAACTGTTGTTATATATTGTATGTTAGTAAAATATCAATGTATATATAATATTATTTATATATATATATATTTGAATAATAATGTCAGACAAATGTTTGCAATAAAATTAAATGTTTAAAAGTTTGATAAAAATTAATTTCTCTTGGGTACTTCGATTATAAAAATAATAATTATTGATTACTTTTTATTTGGTTTATATTTTAAGTTATTATTAATATTTATTATTTAATAACAATTCCGTTTAAGTATTAGAAATTATTAGATAACTTTCGAAATAATTAAGAAACTGATATTTAAGAAATTAAAAATATACATGTAAATTCAAGTTGTGAGTAAATACAATGTATTAAAAAAAAATATGACGCATTTGTTGACGTAAAAATTAAAAATTCTATTATATTGACTAACGACCAAAGTGATTGGTTTTATAAATTAGAAATATAAGACAAACAATACACCTCTGTTTTAGACTCTATTATTAAATGTGTATTTATATTAGAAATACTGTTTCAAAATATTATACAATATCTAATTTTATATAGTTGATTCATTATTCATAAATTCACGAAAAAGTTAGAGTATAAACACAGAGTAGCTTAAAAATATCTATTATGTTTATGTTAATCTATTATTGGTCAATTTTATAGTGAATAATCGTGACCATAAGTCATTAAAAATGGCACAATATATTCAGGGTGAACGACAATAAAAGATGAGTGTTGGCCGATAGCAATATAACCTATAAGTTATTATTATAATATAATAATATTGTGAGATAAAGATGTTTTTTTCGCATTTGTATGCGTTTAATTTAATTATTATATCTTCGATTTATGTCGTATTATTTAAATATTTTAAATCATAAAAAAAGTTCAATATTCTACAGTAAAATATGAAAACAGAATAATAATATTTTAAAGATTAATATAAAGATATTGGAATATAATTATTTTTTTAGACAGTGAGATTAAATTCCTGAATTAATTGATAATTGAAAATATAAGTTATCACTTATGACTTATGTATTTTCTTTTCTTTTATTACTCAAGCAGTGTTTTACAATGTTTATGTTTTTATGATGCTAATATACATACTGAAATTAAAAATTATTACGTAATGTTAGATATTTCCAAAAAAAAATAATAGAAAAATATTAAAAAAACAACTAAAATCGTGAAATTTAATGTAAATAACCAATTTCGTCAAAATTCATACTTGAATAATATTCATTATTGTCTACAAAAAAATGGTGCATTTTTTTTGAGAGATTTTTAGGTTTCTATAAAAACTTAGGGAGGATATTGTATTTAATTTTTAAGCCTAATAAACTATTAAAATTGAAAATTTTGTAATTATTTATAATTATTATTATATTTTCATTACTTTTTGACGATGGTAAATTCAAACCCCAATAAAAAAATTTGTACCCATGTATTTTAGATATTTTTAAACAGTTAAATCAACTTTACTGTTTAAACATTCATTTACTGCTGTAAGGAAAAATTATTTGCGATTTTGTGTTAAATTGTCAAGCTTTTTGGCAGTGCATAAAAATATAACATTTGTAGAAAAAAACTAAACAAACAATTATAGTGAAGTTTCAAGTTTCAAGTTTGGCAATCAATAGTTTTTGAATTACATCAAAATATAAAAAATCGTTGGAGGATAAATGGTTATTTTATGCGCGGGTTTCCGATTTCGTCAAAAGCTTAACTTCAGACGACCTTAAAAGATTCACACCTCCCCCCACACACAGTATCAACTACATCCAATTTGCTACTATTGACTACCCTCGAAACTGAAAATCAAATTATTTGTACTTCTGCAAAATGTGATGACAGACATACACAAAAAAAACACACGTCGTCGTATAATAGGTACGTCAAAATATGTCAATATTGTAATTTGTAATATTATATTAATATGTCATTCATCGCTCCGCTCAGAGTTTAAAAAGATATAATAATATTAAAATACGGCCCATGGGGCATGGAGTATAAAAAGTCGAATATAATATAATATAACATTTGTATTCCTACAACAAAAAATACACTCATATTATACGATGAAATAATAAAAAAACGATTGATTGTAAATATAATATTTAGTTTATATAGTAAATAAAAAAAAAAAAAAAAACAGAAGACAATTCGTATTTACGGTGTTTCGACATGAAAAAAAGCATTTCATTACGAAACGATTGTGTGATGTTCTAACTATAATATTATGTGTTTTAAAACACGCGCCATTAAATCATAAAACGAAAGCCATATAATATGCAATTCTGCAGTTAAGGAGTGGGAGGAATTTGTCTATACCTATGAAGATTATAATAATATAATTAACGACGCGATTTCTATCCATAATTAAACTACTGTATGCTTGTCAATAGTTATACATAAATTGATAATGATAATGTACTTATACATCGCATTATTAAACCTCTTGCGAAGTACTTTGTGTAGGTGTTAAATTTAGGCACCAAACAATCATTAAGTTCACGATTAATTGTACAAGTTTGCTAACCATTTAAGTAACATTTATTCGTAATCATTACGTATTATGCGGAGTGGCGTAATTTTCTCCGACCAGAATGATTTTTTAATACATTTTTGTTGTTGTGATTTAAAAAAAAAAAACAATAAAAAAAGAACCCTCGAGAAGTCGCCCTGCTGTGTAGTAGGTGTTGAGGTGTACCTCGTCATTGAGTTGGTCACTGTAAAATACATTAAGGACATGTTTAAAACTCTCAAAGATGACTAATTGTATACGAAAAACGATTCGCCGAGCGGAGACAGCCTGTATCCTATATTTTGAAAGATATTAATTTATTTGATATTGATATTGGCACCTCTATTAGTAATTCATTTTTAAATTAGTCATACGGGAGGCTAAAATAATTTTTGTCAGCAAAAAAATTGCATATATTATAATATAATAGCTATGTATTGCTATAATAATAATACTAGCTGTTATTAACTTGTAAGGTAATAATGTTGGATTGTGTGAATAGGTTAGTTTTATAAATAGCTTAAACCTAATTTAAATATCTTGAAAATGTCGTTGTGTGTACATTTACTAATGTATGTAATACTGTAATGGCGATATTTTAAATTCCTTACTAATAATATTTTTAAAATTACAACAATATAGGTAACTGATATCATTGTCCTTTGTTTTTTTGTGTAAAAATTTGAATAATTAATGTTTTAAAAAGAAATTGTGCCAATTGACACAAAAATAAAACTTATGATATGAAGGACCATCTTGTTTTAATTGTTCAAACTGATAAAACAAATTTAATACTTATTTGTTATTTATATGTCGTGTTTTTCTATAGTGTTTCACACATAGAATCAACTTTATTTTAACTAAATTATTCAAATTTAGTAGATTAAAAGATACATTAAATAGGTGAATACGTGACATCGTCATGTGCATCTATAAAGTTAATACTGTATAAGTCTTTAAATGTTATTGTTTAAAAGTTGTAAGGCTACATGCCTACCATCATAAAGGTGTTAGGCTACATGCCTAAAGTGATTTGACTACATTTGTATACAATTTAATCAACGTATATAATCAGTATTAATTATTTACAATATTTATGAGTGTTTAAGCACTGTTTACAATGTTACAGTTTATTTTGTATAAGTCGTATTTAAACTATAAAGACGTGACATACGTATAACAATGATAAAAAAAAACATTATAACAATAGCAAACAATAAATAATATTTGATTACCTAATTTAAGAAAAACTTTGATAAGAATATTACGTATGGGATAATGTCATTGGATATATCGATGAAATCGCTTCCAAAAGCGATTTCAACTCATACGAGTAAAATAGTAAATACTATTGTTTCAGTTATTAGTAAAAAATTTAAAAAAAAAAAACGATTTCTTATAAGACATGCATTTGATACCAATAGTTTTTTTATTCATCTGCATTGTGCATAAACTTTATACATTAATAGTATATAAATAAATAATGTAATAATGAATACAAATATTAATTAAATAGGCTATAATATTTCTGAAAATTGTGTTTATTGTAAGTAGGTAAAGATACAATTTGTGATCAATTCGTGGCAGTCTATACATAATTTTTGTTTATTTAAATATTAATAAACTAATTACCTAACTTCCCTATTCGATGTAATTAAATACACTTGATAGATACTTTCTGACCAAAAACGACCACGAATAACATTGTTTAACTTTCGTAAATAGTTTGAAGCAATTAGCTGTTTCTTCTACCAATGTATCTGTGTATATGAGCTGAGAAATACATACTGACTACTAGAATACCAGCTACGTCCTACATTATATCACAGAGGAACGCAGTCCGTCTGTAATTTTTGATTGCCAATTATCATGGTTCACTGCCACAATAAGAAATTAATTGTATAAAAACTAATGAAAATCGCTTGTCATTCCGAAGGTATAGCACAAAATACATCTTTCGTAGGTACCTACTTAAGTTTCCAATTTTTATTTGTGGTATATTATATTAATTGAACATACATAATTTTGTGATATTTGAATGTTACTGATTAACTTTACTAAAATATAATTGGACGGAGTTCATGTAAAGGGGGGACATGTTAATTGTTAACAATTTTGGTTTATGTTATTCCAGAGTTTCTTACAAGAATGTTTATATTTATTTATTTTAATTTTAGAATTAATAAATTACGAAGTCTATGAACATTTTTGTAAAAAGTCATCCACGTTTTCTCATGATAATTGTATAATTGTTCGATGAGTACACGGTACACGACGATCGCGGTCTTAGAAAATGGATGAAATATTAAATATTTAAATCTGTATATCTATAATATTATACCTACTCATACCCATTACATGGTTGTGTGGTATACAAATATGGGGCTCTGCAGCTAATAATACGAATACATAACAATTCAAGTATTCCAAAGCAAAACCCTCAATTAAATTACCAATGCCAACTCCCCACCACAAATACATCTCAAACAATACTCTCCACACGAATACCTCCACATTCCCAAAATAACAGAAATAACAGTCAAAAATCTTTATTTCAACATTTAGAAGCCCTGGTTTCAAAACCACTGTAGTCTCCTCGTTTACACAACCTCTTAATAATCCGCACAAAGTGTAGTTTGAAAAAAATAAGTAAACTATACCTATTATATTATATCAACACCAATCTTAGAATTTCTTCAAACTCAGCCAACACTCCTACAATATTCTATATTATTACTTCTATACTATGATGATGTCAATGGTAAATATTAAAACTGACGTAGAAAATATTATCATATAAACTCTTGTCGTTGTAATGGTAGGATTCTAGTAATCGATCAAAATAGCTTTTGCTCATAATAAGATTTATAATATCATAATTAATAATATTTTTTTCGGTCATATTCGTTCTTAGTTTCAAAAATTCAAATGCATTGTCAGCTACATTACTGTAATATTTAATCACGTGTTCTAGGGTCTCGTGCACAGTGAGGGTAATAATTGGTAGGTCGGGATAGTTGAGGATAAAAAAACGATTTGTTCGCAATGCCAAATAGTAAAGAATTGCTCCACAGATTATGTCCAATATTACACAAAGGCATCCTACTATATAGACAATTTATTAAAAGAAAGAAAAAATAGCTTTCAACCATTATTGATTAAACTGATTAAAAGCCGTTTTATAGTATCGATAGATGTGTGCAGTCGTCAGTCAAAGAATTCAAAATTAAATTTAAATTCATTTAAAATGTATACTTCAGTTATTGGATATACGTTTGTAATATTTTTTAGTTTTTTTAGTTTTTATCTTCCTGTCTAATACGTCATGTGGCTTTTATAATATATTATAATAATTATTGCGTGGGTATTATCTATTATACATAATTTTTATAGTGCGTTGTTGGATACATTTTGTGTTCAAGTATTGTTTGCCAATTTTACACCAACATATATTATTATTGTCTGTGGTCTATCGAATATCAATGTACAATTGTGTTAAACGTCAGTTTTATATGATGTGACTAAAGTGTGACATGGATACATCACAGATTCATAGACATTTTCAATAATGATCATACCACTAACGTCTGCACCAAATCGTCAAAATGATTTTTGAATTAATATTCCTTGTTCCAAGTGAAAATATAGACAAAATTTGACCTACATAGTATTATTATTTTTGTGGTACCTATGTAATCGAAAAATCCAATATTTTAAAACTGATAAAATATTAAAATTGATTTTCTTAAATGGCATTGTAGAAGTCGACTAGGAATCTAAATAGGTACGTTTTTTTCAACATCAGTAGGTACCTAAATAAGTGAACATATCCGAAATGTCTAACTTATAGCCCTACACTGACTATATATTATAATATGATAACCAAAGGTTTTCAAAAACAAATGTTTTATTTAAAACGTTTATATAAAAAAAAAAACTTGCACAAATAAGAGCGATATTAAAATTTAGAACCACGCGTCATCGACCTCATATAATACGCACATATTACATATTATTATTATTGCTATTCTATCATAGCATATTATTATTATTACTATACCATCATAACATATTATTATTATTATTACTATGCCATAATATTATATTGATATGGTGTAACACAATGACTGCATGCAGTAATAAATGCCCGCGACAACGGCGCGCCGATGACGGTTTGGCCGGTGGAAAAAATTTGTCGCACAAAATAAAAAAACTGGTTTTTGCCGCACGATATCAATAATAATAATAATAATAATAATAATATCTTGCGTGCGTATGTGTGTCCAACTCGTTGAATTGCTTTTATCCGTAGGATTTTCCGGAATATTTTCTGGAGCTCTATGACCGCCAAACAAAGGCGGCGGCGATCAGCGAAATGCCTGCAAAGGTCTCGCGCATGACATTCACATATATATTTTTAGCAAAACATTTCGTCATATAACGACCGCCATTAGTCGCCAAATTTTTGTTGTTGTGGTGGCGTGCAAGCATGTGGCCTTTACGGCTTTTTGACATCCACCGAACGTGCGTATACATAGGGAATACATAATATTGTTATTATTATTGCATTTAGATTTATGTAACATATTATTTTCAACACTATAATCATTATTCAACGGAAAAATTGGAAATACCACCTCGTCGCACGAATGACTGAAAACCAGAGAAAAAACCGTTCAGTTTAAAAATTACCTTTCAGGCCACGACTATGGGCATAATATGTCTATTTGTGCATAATGGGTATGTTATTATTATTTAAGGCCGGAATAGTCTCACAGCAGCAACAGCGATGCAAAAAATAATATGGTATTCGAATAGTGACATATTGTAATGATCGTAACGTTCCGGTGAAAACATTAAGTAGGTATGACGTGTCGACACGATTAATTATTTAACAATAATTATTACAGCTAGTATAATAAAAATACAAATTGTATTCGAGCACCTCCAGGCTCGAGACGCACACAACAGTCTTATAAAATATATGAATTTTAATCCCCGTGCGGGTCAGACATTGCAAGCAACTACAGTGGTATGATATAATAAATCGTGTTTTTTACCCGACCATGGTGTCGTCCGAGACCAGTGATAAACGGTACAGCGGTACACTACAGGTATGTAATGAGAAACCTATACGGCTGTATGTACTACCAATTAACAGATACCTACATATAATAATATTATAATAATATAATAATATTATTTTTGCATTTAAATGTATGGGCTATATTCTTGACGCTATTATTATATTGAACGGAAAAAAATCAAATACATTTGTACATGTGCCATGGCTGAAAACCAGAGAAAAAAACCTTTCAGAGTTTAAAAATAATATTTCAGGCCGCGACTATGGGCATAAGAATAAATTAGATATTATTTAAGGCCAGAATAGTGTCACAGCAGTAGCAGCAGCAGCTTCGTAAAATATATGGTATTCGAATATTGTAATAATCGTAACTTTGCAGTAAAAACATTAAGTAGGTACCTTATAATGTGTCCGAGTTAATAATATAGGTCTAACCTACCTAATATATTAATATAATATTATGTCGACACGATCAATTAAACAATAATTATTAATTACCTATTACATGGAATAAACATTTTATTCGAGAACCACCGGCCTAAACTCGACGGTCTTGTAAAATATAATAATAATGTATTGTATAATCGCTGCGGCGGTCAAGCACCGCGACGGTCATACTGCGGTAATATTGTGTTTTTGACCCGGTCGTGGTGTTGTCCGAGTGATAAACGGTGTACGGCCTTACGCTACAGGTGTGATGAGAAACCAATCCCCGTACGTACATAACAGGTACCTACCCATGTGTCAAATGTCCACGCTGACTGGAGAATATATTACAATTTCCAATTGTGAAACTCATATCGAATAAAACAGCAATAATTTAATCATAACGCACGGAGATCTATTGAAGAGGTCACAACCCACGGTCCTTATAATATTGTACTTGAACGATTCTTTGTTTGCAGAAAAAAAATGTGTTTTAGAAATCAAAACGATATTGTCTAATAAAATATGTGATGGTAATATAATTGCAGCAGCGATAACGAAAATCTTTTTATTATTCGTTTGTCACAGATCTATTATGTCACCGTCACTGTAGTTCAATAGTTATAGTATATTTCATACATATTATGCAGCAAATTGAATTTGTTTCAATGCTAATAAAGATTTTAATTTTTTGTTTTATTATGGTCTATTCTTGAATTCCAACTATATTTTTTTAACACGACGGTAAACACTAAACGAACTGTATTGAATGTCTTCTACTATATCATTTAAAATATTTATAAATAAATACATACCTACTTAGATATAAGTAGAGTACATAATATTATACTTCACATCACCATATAATATATTATATAGATACATTTAATATTATTATTGGAATTTTTTTTAAAATTAATTTTAATTTTTAAATGAGTTAAAAACAAAATATTTTTAATTATATAACTGTAATAATACTAGTATGAATAGTTTATACATAATATCTTAAAGATCTCCATTTTCCATTCAATTGTGTATAAATAAATTATAGTATTATTATAGCTAACTAAATGTGTTTTCGTGGCATTAAAAAATGTGTCATTGTTATTCTTGTAATACATACAGCTAATATTTCATTTATATGTATTGTGTATATTGTACCTATATTATTATATAACATAATATATTAATACTTATTTACATAAATAATAATATGTGTACTAATAAATTTAAATCTGACAAATGATTTGTTAGGTCATAATTCTGAGTTCTGAATTATTAACTATGATTAATATATTAAAATTCTATGCCAGCATCCTTCCAAATAGAAATTATATCGTCTCGATTTACGATTGTAAGATAGTAATATTGATAATATAGTTATTTGGCTATAGCTTGTACCAAACCGATAAATTATAACAATGAGCTGCTAATCTGCTACCAATTATTAACATTATTATTGAATTACTAATTAGCCATTAGGTAATTGTATTTAATATCTGTTGTGGTATGAATACATAATATTATGATATATAAGTATATTATACATCTAAGACCTAGGTAGAAGATGTACACGCAAACGTACTAAATTCACACAGTTTATATTTTCAATATAATAATATTAATAATTCAAGTATTATTCTTTATTTATTTTCACACGTACAATTCGTAGGTACGTTATATAATAGCAGGCATATGTACGAAATTACATATTATTTTTGTTAACTATATGATGATGATGATAATCTTATTAATTTTTGACTTTGGAGTAAATTTAATAAAATATTTATTTCATCAGTTGTAATTAGTACTTCAATAATAATATAATACTCATATGTTTGTAGTTTCTAACCGTTTACTAAGGAATGAAACTTGAAAGTAATTATTGCCATTTGAATGACAATTCAAAATAAAAATGTCCTGTAATATTGTAAATGTTAAGCAATATTAATTTTAATCAAAATTTGAATTTTTGAATCTGTTTGAAGATTCTGTTCTTAAATATTTAAAGAGAAAATATATTATTTGACTTAATCATGTCTTATGAATACCCACGAAACATATATCAACGTTTTTAATTTTAAAACTTGGAACGAATGCATTTCAAGAATAATAATAAAAAAAAAAATAATTACTAAAATGCTACTAAATAAAATTAGTTATGTTAAATTTAAATATTTAACTTCTATAAAAAGTATTCTCCAGAATATATCTGTCGCTTTACATAATATTATGCAAGATGTGAATATGTTACGTGTAAATGTGTAATACGTATATACCATATTGAAACTATATGGTATATGCATAAAAATTAACTATCGATCATATATTTTTTTTTAAATAGCTTAGCATTTTGTTTTTTGTTTTGACATTGTTGGTGTACTTTTTACTTTGTATAAGATTTTCTTATATTCAATTTTAAAACAATAATAAATCATTGAATTCGGAAAAACGATTCTGAGTAGAGCTTGGTAAAAACTTGGTTGACATTTTTTCAATGATTATTTTATTAATTTTTGCGTTTCAAGAAACAATTGTAAAAATTGAAAAAGAATTTTAAAAACTACCATTTGATACGACATTCAATTTATATAAAGACACTTTAGAAATACATGATAAATTCGTATTTATAACTAAATTGAAAAACATTTTTCGATTATAAAGTTTTAAATTTGGAGAATCAAAATATTATGTATAGGTACAAAATAATATATTGATTTATAATTAATTACCAATAACTATTATTAGCAGGTAATTAATTTTTACTTATAATATGATAATTAATAATTAGTAATCTAGTAGGTATACACAATCGTACACAGATAACAATGATATATTGTAGGCAACATTAAGGTTATTGACTATTTTTAATAACATATGTTGTGTCCTATACTTTATATTAAATTTATATTATTTGTCTTGTTTTTTACACCACGTAGATGGAATACGTTATAAGCTATAATATATATATGTACTATCTATCTTGTAGTTGTGTCCATCTGCAGACGTCGCGCGTCGTTCGTGTCCGTCACGACTTCCATTGCTATAATATGCTTACCAATATATAATTAATACCGTCGTTGATTTTAAATGTATAATAACAGTTATTGTTAAAATAACATACACTCTTTGGTCGATACTCTCTCGCGGAGACGTCCCGCCATCATTGTCCAAAAAATATGCTTTTATTGATATTAAATTAGCTTAAAATTCTATTAATATTTCACACGTCTACCGTCGTTTATATTACGTGGTATAAACACACTCATTTACCGTTATGATAGCAACGTCGACGACTTAAAAAAAACTAATAGGTATAATATTATTTTATTAGGTAATAACTAATATTACACATATTTAGTTATGTTTCATTTTAAATTCATGAATTCAGTTTATACCCACGCAACTGATATATTGTACGTTCGTATAGATTGTGCATCTCTTCATCTTGTACTATCATCATAGGTAGGTACTAGGTATAATATGCAATACTGTACATTTCGTTTATGTCGAGTCATAAATCGATAATGAAGTAAAAATAAAAAACACGTTTTTATTTCTAGTGGAAAATATTATGTTTAAAATTGTAATACGTATAATATGTATTTTTACAAGTTAAGTAACTGCGGATAGCTTGAAGGCTTGATTGGGGAAGACATATTATTTTATTAACACCACAGCGTTCACGTAGCTATAATCAAGCGATATAGATCATCATATTACAGATTCCATTTGTCGTAACTCGTAATAATATGCCTATATACCAACGAAAAATATAATAATTGGTTTTTTATTATTTTAATAGAAATACTTGAAAAAATGTAAAAAATGTCTTGACCTTCGATGGACAACTATAAATAGACACAGTGACACTGAATAACAACGTCAAGAAATACCATTTTTGAGTGTATATAGGTACGTAATACAATTATTATTCTTTCCTATCAAAAATAGGAATCTGCAGATGTGTGGGTATAAACTATTATTATTTTTTTAACTCGTGAAGTATATCACAAATCACCAACGCTTTGTTCGATTGTTTGTATTTTTAGATGTATTTTAAAAGTAACGTAAAATGATCTCAAGTTAGAAAAATGCTCGTTTCAAACCTTATAACACCATATATGTAAGGTTGTTGTATTATGGGCTCATTGCTGATTCATACATTTCTTTGAATAACTCTCTTTTAATTTTACAATATTACACATGTACACAGATGTACATAAATGTATAAAAATACCAAGTGACTAGTAATAGGGTATTTGAACATTTTGTTTTTGGTGACAAGGATAAATCCACTTTTTGAATTAACACGTCATGTGCGGTTTCTACATAGGTACATTTTGTACGGAGTAAATACAAGGAATCAAAATGTATTTTTAATTTACTGTGGAGTTAAACATCAAGGAACAAAATTTAGCTCGATAACCATCTTGGCGTAAATATTAATTAATGTTATTTCAAATGATGATAGTGTATAAAAGTTTATTCTATCATATTGAATTCATAAATCTCGATTGAAATCTAAAATCCAACGGTGGTTTCAATTTCGTCCGCCCTTGAATAAATACTCAACATAAAATGATTATAGATGAGGCCGTCATTAATTAAAGTTTTGTTCACACAGGCGGTGAATATTTTTAATATCAATGTTACCTTTGAAAATAAATGTATAAATAAAGAAAAGTCTTTGTTTCCGCCTAAAATATAATATATTTTGAAAACAACTAAAATATTATTTTCCTCGTTTTTCATTATCTAATTATTTCAGCGTGACCACACGCAAAACAATTATTTAACCGGTGAAACTATTTAACACTATAGTATTCATAATATTTAAACAACGAACGCGTCATAACAATAGTATCAAATACAAATATAAGTATAAATTATTAACAATGACTTATTATTGGAGAAGTGGACGCAATCACTTTTATGGTGACTAACAAATAAATTTAGGAAAAAAATTAACATTTAACGATATGAAAGAATTTCGTAACAACGAAACGGTGAATGTAATGCCATATCACACTACTAAAGATTATCAGATTATCTGAATATTATATGGACCATAATATGTCAATATATTAAAATATGCCCCGTGTAATAACTAGTAATAAATCACTCATAAATAGTTGGTTCCAAAGCGGCGTTAGTTCAAGACCACTTGTAATCTAGATTCAAATAAACTAATAAATTATTGAAAGATATATAATGGGTATTATCGTCTCAAATGATTTTCAATATTATAATTTAACAAATTATAAAATTCTGTCGAGAAGTTCCATCACTGGATGGATTCTTATTTCAACCCTTCAACCAATAAACTCCCATAGCACTTGTACTTATTGTAACAAAAATTAATTTACTGATTGTATGAATAAATTAATAATGTATCAAAAAAAAAAAAACATATTATAATATTGTAATGTGATTTTTTTATTTTTTTTTATCACGAGCGGACCGATTTACTGGTTTGACAATGATTATTTTCGTCGTTTTGTGTAGAAACTTTTTCAAAAAGTTCAATAATAGTTGCATGTAGGTAGGTAACTACTCCAAAATCGATCTTTGACGGTAGTATTTTAATCAAATTATATAGTGGTTATGCTCACAACAAGCAAAAACTACAAAACTGTAAATAAAAATAGAGGACGTAGGTACAGCTGAAAATGTGTTCACAATCGTTTTATGAATTGAAAAAATATATGTTCTTATTGAATTTTAAATCCTGAATCTGTATTCACCACTACCTATACCCTGGCGCCACGATGAGAAAAAAACAAGACGAATGTTCTGGTGCTCAACA
This sequence comes from Acyrthosiphon pisum, assembly GCF_005508785.2. Taxonomy (NCBI): domain Eukaryota; kingdom Metazoa; phylum Arthropoda; class Insecta; order Hemiptera; family Aphididae; genus Acyrthosiphon; species Acyrthosiphon pisum. Next base: position 80,561,478 of record NC_042495.1, on the reverse strand, counting down.
CCTCTAACCCGTCTGGATTTTATTTTTTTCTGTATTCTATAGAATGTGTGTATTATAAAATATGATGAATTAATATTTTAGTAGGTAGCTTAAGCCACTAAAATAAATTATATAATAGCAAAGATGACTCGTTTAATATGTTGTTTAAATATAAAAAATAATCACAGCTTTTAATATAATATTATGATTTATGGCTTTGATTTCCGCTAGTGTTCATCTAATGATTAATACATCTCAGTAAACATTAAATCACACATTTGGTATTTAACAGGTTATTCCTTTCAAATTTTAGAATATTGCATAAAAAAATATATTTATATAATATATAAATAAACAAACGCGAAAATGCAAATTTTTTACCAGCAAGACTTAATAATATTATTTGGGTATATTAAATATTTTATTTTGACACCGCATTGTTTATAATATTATATTCAATAATACAATATTCTGTAGAGACGTTACGTCGGTAAACTATAATGTTTTACTGTATAATACGCCTGCAACACCCCAGGTATCTAAATAAAAATAAAATTTGCTTTAAAAATATATTGATATGACTTTCTCAGTTATGAATTATATTATATCTTGTTTAAAATTTAAAAAAAAAATCAAAAATCTGCTGTAAGATAGTACTCTTTATACATATGCATATAATATATATTATATACACAGAGATATTCACATTCCCTTTTATAACATACCAATATAGTGATTTTACGTGTTCTACATTTTGGCGTTAAATCCACCGTAATGGAAAACGGAGTCAGTAGTTTCTTTTATTAATTTTTTACTGTAAGCCAGTCTGTGGAAGGACGGAGATAGAAGCAGTAAATGTCAGTGTAGCGTGATTCAAGTGACAAAATATGTGAAATGCCTTGTGCGCGTTATACCTACCACCTATTCCATTGAAGTATAATATTATATTATAGTATTCCAACGACATTTCACTCCGATGAATTTGTGAGTTTAATTTCTGGCAATTATAAATTATAATATATAATACAATATCAGTTAATGTTTGTAATTGTGTAATTATAATATGTGCACAAAAGTTGTGTGCACATATTGTTGTATTTTATTTTTATTATTTTTTTTTTATTGTAATAATATATTCTATATGCATTCTATTCCGACAAGTTATTAAAATACAATGCACGACACAATTCAGTTAACATACTGTGTGTGTATGTTTTATAAGTTACGAACATATTATAGTAATATTATATTTGATGTAGTTATTTTTCACGTGTTCTAAACGCACAGGTATTTTCTCATGCTAAGTTAATTAACATGATGTTATACTAATACTACATGGGTCTACAATGTAATATTATATTTTGTAGATTCATAAACATAATATTAATAAACTCGCGTTTTATAAATGATTACATATTAATTATAGTCGTTCCTCTTCTATTTATTAATTATTTGTATTATTTTGTCGAAGCAGTATCATTTTAAAAGCAACATCATTTTACTCATTTTATAAAATAATAGTAATTATTTTAATTCCTTATAGTGCAATTCCTGAATATAAAATGATTTTAATATAACATAATATATAGGACAACATTTTGCGTACTTAAGAATAAAGTCACGGATTGTATTTGACATGAATAATGTACATTTTTTGGTTGAAAATCAGCATGCAAAGAGTTTTGCTATATTTACGGTTAGGTACATTTCATTATTTTTTTTCATAAAGTACTAAGAATCTTAATAATCATTTAAAAGAAATTGAAATATGTCTACGCTGGATCAACGCGCGTTTTACTTCTATTTGGTATACTAAAATTTGAAGCTACACAACGATGTCTTATACTTCATTTAATACGAAGGTTCATAACACCTTAACACATAATCCAATGCTTCATATTATATATGAATAGGTAATTAGAAACGCACAAGATTTTATAAATTAATAATTCAAGAATAAATTAAGCTTAACTATTTAATTAACTGTTTATTATATTATTAGTAATTGATAATACAATTGTAAAATTTGTATCCCGTAATAGTCAAGATGAATTACTACAATTTTAAAAATTAAATAAATAAAAAAAATAAATAGTGATAATTTGTATAATTATTATATTTGTAGTGCTTATTAATTTATTATACATAACTGGTTTTAATAAAATATGAAAATGGTTATAACTGTAGTCATCCGTAATAAGTTTATTAAAGTGAATAAAAAAAACTTTTAATAAAAAACTAAGCTATACAGATATTTTTTTTATTTGTTTTTTGTATATGCACATTTTTTCACAAAATGTGTTTAAAATAGTCCTATTGCACTGGACTATTTCAGTAGGTTCAAGAAAATAACCTAAATACAGCGGAAACTCGTTAAATTACGTAAAAACCATCAAAGGTTTTTTTTTCGAAAATTGAGAAATATTAAACTTGATATGTATTATCACAAATTATATGAATAAGGTGATTCATCAAGCACGCTCAACCTCTTGATTCTTCAATAATGCAATTCTTAAAAATATGATTTTTGGAATTTTATTATACTGGATGATTCACCAAACATGATGCCCCTTTTTTCTTCAATAATTCAGTTATTCAAAATCTTATTTTTTGAATTTTTGGATTTACTTTAAGACCATAATTTAAAATTCTTGAAATTTTTTATTACTACTTATGGAATGTACTGTGGAGATACAAACTTCTGTTTTTCAAATGAAAACACCCCTTTTAAACTGTTAATTATACAGTGAATCATTTTTTTGAAATTTTTCACGTATCAGAATCAAAATTCGTACAGTTAGTTTTAATTTATTTAACTTTGTGTTCAAAGGATAAAAAGTCCACGGTAATGGGTTTATAAGATATGGGAGGGGGGTATGGTGATTTAAATATTTTAATCATTAATATTAATCTATCAATATAAATAATTTGTTAAAAAAGCCCAAGCATAATAAATACTAAATTTAATTTTACTTCTATTTTATATTTTTGTAACATTATATTATCTTTATTACAAACTTTTTAATAGCTAAGGCTATTCAAATGTTTAATTAGGTACATTAGAATTTTCAAAAACATGTTCCACTTAATAATTTACAGTGAAAAGGGGTGTTCTCATTTGAAAAACAGAAGTTTTTATAAGACACTCCTTAAGTAGTACAAAAAAATTCAAGAATTTGAAAATATGTTCTTTATGAGTATAGGTATTAAAAATTTCCGAAAATTAAATTGTGAATAACTACGTATTATTGAGGGAAAAAATGGGGGTGACCATGCTTGGTGAATCACCTTGTATACTTAAAGACCATATTTTTTGTTAAATTATTTAGTGGATTATTTTTCTGAACATTATGACGTATCAGAATCCAAAATTCGAACGTATAGTTTGCAGTATTTTTTTAGTTATTTGACTTTGATTATTAAGGAATGAGGATAAAGGGTTTCGAATATATGGGGGGCTCTGGTGATTTGAAATTAGTATTGATTATATTAATTCATCAACAATAATAATTTCTAAAAATTGTCTAAGTATAATAAAATATACTAGATCCAATATTATATCTTCTTTATATTTTTGTAAAACCTATATTTAAAAATTCCAAAAATCAGATTTTAAATAACTATTATTAAATAAAAAGGCGGTGAGCATGCTTGATGAATAACTCTGTATATAGTAAAATATATTTTCTTATACTCTTTAGTATTTTCTTAACATTTCTTTAGTTAAAATGTTCAGGTTGTGATTTAATTTTTAAACATATTTGGATGGGTAGTATTTAAACAATATTCTATTGATATATTTGAAAATATATTCGCTATCTGTGGAAGTAAACTTAAAATGTTGATATAAGGTTAAGTCGTACGGTAATAATATTTTTAAATATTTTATTATTAAAAAAATCTTGAAAATCGTGCTTTAAATTGTTTTGAGAGTATTGAATATTTAAATTTTAGTTAAATCAATTAGTTAATTATATGCTATATTATAGGTACCTACTATTATAATGTTTTTTATTTTTACATATTTTAATATTACGTGATATAACTCGTGTTTTGTGTTAAAATATTTAAAATGCAATTTCTTTGTTTCATTATAGTAATTACTAAATACGACGTATTCGTATAATAAAATATTATTATTTATAGCTTTTTACGAATCCTTACAATTTTATGAATAAATAATTCAACCACAAATGTGTGCTCAAAAACATTATTCGAACAAGACGATTAATAACGATAGTTAGTCCCATAGTCTGGCCCATAATATACCCCTTATATAGTTAGATATAGAAGTACAATTTAATACTTATTTCGCATAGACGAGCAACTACCTAAAAATGCCTATAGAAATACAACATTTTATTATTCTGCCCACGCATTTATACCACCGCAACACAATATAATATTGTAGTAATCATTTTTATCGGAGAAAACAATATTGAAAGATGTTTTTTGGCACACATAAACGCATAGTCTAGCGGTGAGTTCAATAAATTGTTACAGACGATTTATGTAATTGCATATAATATTATGTATATAAGTAATAAGTATATAGGTATATAAACAAAGAACTATAATAATTTATAACGATTGCATTTTGCACTACAACTGGTAACAGAATGTGACTGTGTGAGTGCAGACACAGTATAATCAGTGAAAGACGTAAGCGCTAAAACGAGATAAGAAAAAAAAATAACTTATCAAACACAAGTACCAAAATCCCTGGTACCTGTGTGCTTCATCCCAGATATAAAATTTAGAACTATAGACTCGTAAAAAAACGCCGAACGTATATAACGTAATCTGAATCGACAATTAATATATATTATGATGATTACGATAAGCCGTCAGAGTTTTCGTGTCATAACATTATCGCGTAATCTTTACCGTAGGTATCTAGTGAAAATTAATTTTACAAATTAATAGAAGTGTTTTAAGCATTTATTATTTAATGAACAAAACTATAGATTTTTGTAGCAAATTATATGTATTTTTATATCTTTGGCGTTATTATGTCATATAATATGGCCAATGTAATGTAGGTCCAACTATATTGGTATATTATATAATATTATGCATAAAATGTGTTGCATTTTTACACGCGCCGCGTATAAAATATAATATTATAATAATCGCATTTGACTGCATATGGGATTTCCAGTTTCCACCGATCGTGAAGAAAAAATAATCCGTGTCCGGGGTCAAACGCGGCATCCGCGGGACCTTGACCGCTGGACCCCGGGCTCATACGTAATACGGTTTTTATCGTATGATTTTTTTTTCGTTTCGCTCGTACCTACCACCGCCGCCGCCGCCGCCGCCGCCGTCGTCATCTTCGTTTTGGCCGCGGCGGCGGCGTTAAAGTCTCCCGGTGCAGACCGGTCCGGCTTTCGCTATATATAAGACCGAAACACCAACGGTTCGTACTCTTTACGCCGGAACAAACCAGTCCGCAAACAACGCACCCGCGATTGTTATCGCACATACCCACACACACACTGAGGTACACGTTCACTCTCGTCTGCCGCGACGTCTCGCACATAACATTTACAATAAAAATATACACATTCACGCACGCGAACGCAACATAGCTCCGGTCGTTCGGGTTCCAGCAGGATAACCCATACGAGTATCCGGACGCGATGCGCCTGCAACGGAACGGCAAGATGATTCCGAGACCGCGTACAAACGTGAGTACCTATGTAATATACTATTATTGTCGAGTAATAAATGTTATATCGTGTACCTGATTGGAAGATTTATCGTTCACAAATTTTGAAAAAATCACATAGGGCATCCAGAAAAGAGGGGTTTTTTTTTAACGGATCACAGCTATATTGTTAGAACAATAAATAGATTTCTTTTTCGTTTTAAATGGTCGATGAGATTTTGACGTTACAAACCGATTCATTGTTAGAAACGAATTCATATTTTTCATAATTTAACGATTTATAGTTTGTTATGGTATTTTTTACCTTTATTGGTTTTCGTCGTTATATACTCGATTTTACTAATAAATATATAAGTTATTAAAATATGAGATTATAAAATATATCAACTAGGTACCTATGGTACCTAGGTGGTATACTTAATAATATTATTATGTACCTAGTTATTTAGCTGTCTTAATTTTACAAATAATTATAATCAGTTTTAAACTTGTTGTTAAATAAAATTATATATATACTATAAGTTTTTAAGTTCACTTGAATATTATATTTTATAATTTAGGTACATTCATATATCAGGTACCTATCAATATAATATATTATATTATTTAACTAAAAAATTATTTTTTTTTAAATTACCTATATAAAATACCAAAACCTTATTAATTAATATTTTACAATCGTTAAATTAAAAACCATTAATCTTAATTTATTTAGGAGTATCTGTTTATAACAGATCTAAAAGTGCCTACCTAAAATATTGATTTAATTAGGTATATATAATAGTATAAAATAAAAAAGATAATCTTCGATATAACTATTAAATTATATTTGTAAAATTAAAATCCATATTATATTTAACATAATACGGCAGTTTTATACAGTTTTAATTTTATGAAGATTATCATCTATTGATATCTGTATATCAACCTGTTAAAATGTTTGAACCAACTTCTATTTTAAAACGTTATAAAGTTTAAAGCTTACACATAGAATAATATTCTATAATAAAAAAGACCTTGTTTAATAATTTACTTAACTATAGTTGAATATTCGTGGAAGGTTTTAATTCGATTTTCGACTCCACTTCACCAAACTTAAAGTAATAAATATAAACTTATAAATTATAGCTAATCAAATTATTTCGTTGGCATATTGCTCACTAAATTTCAAACATTAAAAAAAAAAAATCACAACATTGGTAACGTATTTTTAAACATCAATGTTTGGTTATTTTGTATACTGTCAGTTAATATAGATCAGCGCAAGTGTACAATTATAATTGTTAAAAAATGGAACAAAACAAAATAGTAGATAATTTACATGTATTATCTTATAAATATTTTTGATTGATGTGTGACTAATGCCAGCGGTTTATAAAACATATATGGTTACATAATTTAGGTATTTTAGAACTTACACAAATAGACTATAGACAATAGCTTAGATAAAGTTGTTGTTCAGTTTAGTCATGTAATTTAAGATAGGTATTTCTGACATATGTAAATTGATAACTATAATATTATTATGGTCAAATAAACCCGTGGCCAGTGCAAATAACAAAATAGTACTACGACCGCGTTTAACCATTTTCTTTCGTAAAAATATGCCGATAATTCGACATTTTTATATAATATTTTATACAGTGAGTAAAACCTAAAAGAAAGACGTGAAATTGTTTGAAAATAAAATGAATAAAGTTTCGTTGGTTTTAAACGTATTGTTTCGCACATAAGAAAATTTAGTTACACCAAGAAATAATGAAGGTATACATTTAATAATATTAAATTTGCATTTTTTTAATATTAATTTGAATAATGTTTTTTAAACATACCTTGTATCTTAAATTGTATTACCTATTCATGGTTTATTTGTTCGATTCATTTTTATTAAGCAATTAGTATAATATATTGTATTTTAATTGATTATACATTTAAACATGTATACGTTATTACACAATTGCGTAATTATTTTATTAATTTTTTATTATTTGTACTTACGTTATAATATAAACTATTCTTAAAATGTACAACACTTACATTAAATCTATGTATTAAAAAAAAAATTATGTACTTATTCGAGCACGAATTATTATTTACCTACCATCGGATATTGTCTGAAATCGTGTATAATCATCTTGCAGGTTCTATTAATCTTATATTATGCATTATGATTTTTCTTTTAAATGTTTAATTTATTAAAACATGGATTTAATTAAATGGAATAAAATTTTAAATATAGGTACTAAATGATTATTATAATTTATGTTAGTATAATATAGTAGGTACTAGTGTAGGGATTATAAATTATTAAGAATGAATATATTTTAATTTATGATATACCTATATATTATTACAGGTTTTAACATCCTAATCTATCGTTTATCTAAGTAAAAATTCTTCAATAGATAATGATGTAACAGGTAGTAACTATATTTATTAAAGAATATGTTTAAATTATACGCTAATGTATTCATATTACTTTTCACACAAAACCAAAGATTAATTTTTTTGTTTAAAAACTCGTTTATAAATGAACACGGGTACCTATCGGCTTATAAAGAATAATATTGTTTATTATCGACGTTTATAATGTATTCAGTAATGACATGATAGTAATAAATTATTGAGTCGTAATTGAAGATGCAAACGAATGTAACATTGATCTAGGTCGTAATCAAGGTGTGACATCTAGGTAACCTTCTTAAACTATCTTTCCTTATAATTTTGATAATGATATACATACATTGCACAATAGGTGTTTTTATTGTTTTAATATCCACTTCTCTAAATATGCCTTACAGTTACTCAAATGTGGTATTTATACGTTTTCGATGTTTTTATTGAACAAATGTCAAAATCATATAGGTAAATAATTGTTTCCAGGCTTCACCATACATCGTTAAACTAAGAATTCTTATTTTGCTGGTTACCTAATTTATAATTTCGTCTATTGTCATACACAATGCATATAATTTATTACATGAAATTGGCATACATTCAATCTATTAGTTAATAACAAGTATTAAAATTTAATTCATATAAACGACTGTATTAATATTCATTAAATTCATATGAAAATAAAAAATAATTTTTCTCAAACAGATTTTAAAACTTTTCATTTCTAACTCTATCTATAAAACGACTTACTCTATAAATTATTTAAAAACTGCAAACAAATTCCTAGTTTTTAAAACTACGGGTTATAATAATTTAAAACTACGAAATCATAATGGCATTTTTTCTTAACTGGTTTGGTCACTATTTTCTTAATCATTAAATCATATATTATAATATAATGTTAAATAATAATGGATTGTATCAAAAACTTCGGAAATATAAACATTATTTATGCATCTGAAATTGTTTGTATTCCGATAAATTGAAAATTCCATTACATAATATTACTATGTCCTTAAAAAATTATAAGATCAAAATACTTTAACTGATTATAAAAAGTCAATATTTTGTTGAATAAAATATTCAGGAATTTATTTTTAAAAGTTTTAAATATGAAATTCATATACCTACTATGTCTAATAAAAATTAAATCAATTAGTTTTAAACATAATGTATTATCTTATTTATGTAATATACTGTAAAATAATGTTACCGTTAAAAAATGTACGAAGTTAATTTTAATTAAAAATGAATTACATACATTAATAAAATAAATCATAAATCAAAATATATAGTATAATATTATTGTTTGGTGTTCAGTATTTATATATTATTACCATTTTATTTATTCAATTTGAACTCACCTCTTGTTTTGTACTAAATACAATTTTTTTTCGAAATTCGTTTTTGTTAATTTTCACTGAAGCATAATTAATAAGCATTCATTAAACTGATTGACTGTATTGAAACCTGATTACAATTATTCAATATCTATAATAATTTCCATCTATATAAAACCATTTTTTTCCTTTCAAAGTTAAATTTTGTGACCAGTTTTTAAGTTATGTTTATTCAGTATGATAAGGACTTTGTAGAGTAGGTATATCAATACGATTAATTGTCACGTAGATACCTTACAGCTAAATGTTGCTTAACACCGTTATTTTTAGACTACATACAGAGTAACCTCGGGTCACGGGTTATTCGTGTATAACATATTTTTTATAATGATAATTTGTTGAATTGTTCGTTCGTGTATTATATTGGATTTGGATATACCTATACAGTATACAACCGACATGCTAATAATGACAAAGTTTATTAATCGTGAATCAGATAAATCTTGCACAGTAGATTAATATGTCTACCATTCGTACGTGTAGGTTAGGTATAAATGTATAATAATAATATTTGACATTGTAGCATAACACACATTCAAGATTAATACATTAAGCTACGACAACGTAATTTATTTTTATATGATATATGTATGGCTAGAATCAATACCTATATGGCGTGCAGTGTTCTCTCCAAGTGCAAAACTAATACGTTTCAATAAATATTTTTGAGTATTCTACTATTCTCCATTATAGAGTTTAAATCCGAAACATTACGATCGCGTTGTGACGTTTTGGTTTACGTCTTGATGTCTTTAGTTTAATCAATTTTTACCGAACAAAATATAAAATATAATATGTCAATACGCTTTTAACACGTTTCGTTCTAATAATAATTTACGTAAAAGCGCGTTCTGTAATATTTTGAGCGTAGCGTCTCTCCGGGATCGGAAATAAATAAATTACAACGGTCAAAACCAATTTATTGAAAACGTCGTTATTCATCTCCCCGTAGGATGCATAGTAAACAAATCTGTTTATTATTTACTGATTATTTTAAAGACCGTTGCTGGGCTGAATAGTTGCATTACGTTAGTATATATAGACACTAGACGCGGTGCGTAGGCCAGTCGTGTTTATAAACGTATACCGCATAAAATGCCAATCGATAACGCACTGTTGGGCCTTCGGCGGCTCTTTAGTCTTTATAATATAGCCCCGACATTGTTAGTGGTTACAAACAGTTTACCTACACCATCAAATATTGATTCAGCCCGATAATGATATGTTTGTGCGAACAACGTTTTATTATATTATAATATGTGTGAACAGTGCAAAAACGGAAACTCAATATATAATGAGTAATAATCACCGTCGTGCATCTGCAGGCGTTTGCTTAAAGCACGCGGACCTTCCGTCCGTGCGCTCATTAAATTAAAAACGCTATACCTACCTATCTGAAATATAGAATGGTTGACTAATGAGACTCGTAACGTCGCTCGTGGGAAGTCCGACAAGCGTATAAGGGATGAGAGGCGTATAGATAGATGTTTTGAAAATCGTAATTTTTAACGCAAGCCTGCCATTTTATGGAATTAACGTGCTATTGATTATCGTGTGTAGGAGGTTGCAAATATTCCAGTCTTCCCGTCCTTCGCGCGAGCGATTTTCAATATTTTCGATTAGCGGGACGACGTTGATTTTCATGACGTGTTGGACGTTGGTTATTCATTTTACAAGGAAATTATTATTTAATTGTGTATGCTTTATAAATTATATGAGTTATAAACCTCTCACAAATAATAGTCCTGCAAGTTACCACAAAGATCGTGTTTAAATTTTACCAAAAGTTAAAAATCACTCTTCATAGTGTTGTAGATGTTCCGTGAGGATTATAGACTTATTTTTTTTCGATTTCTAAACCAAAACGCGGTATAGTTTATTTGAATTTCGTATGAATATTTTAAAAATTGATTGTTACGAATATTAAATAAAACAAAATATCCATACAACATTATATATTTTATGTAGGTATACTATAGGTACCTATATATTATATTATATTATATTATAATACGTACTGACGACAAAATGTGTGACGTTGGATTTTTCATCGGGGATACTTAAAAATGAATAAATACACATTTGTACAAACACAAGGTCAGGTTTGAAAGAAATAAAGTTTAATAAAGCTTCTCTTCCATTGATAAAGGTCGTAATAGTAAACTGTTAAAAAAATTAAAATCTAAGCCATAAAAAATACAACTTTTGCGAATTAACAAAAACTATGGGGATTTGTATCATCATTCATAATTCATGATGTATAATATGAATTATTATAAAATTATATTATTGTATAATTATAGAATGATAAAATATTTATTGAGTTTTTAAAAATGAAAAATTTGCCTCATATGTAGGTATCTACCTACGTTTTTAATTAAAAGTTATTTTGTAATTTAAACTTTGTGTTACCTATGCACGGTACGGTCGATTTATTACACTGAATTCTTTCTAATAATTTTAATTTTGATTCTTTTATAGAATGTATTGACATATTTTAAAGTTAATATATTTTATTGGTATTGAACTTGAAAATAGGGTAAATATAGTGATGCATTATAGTATGTGTTTCGCATTTAACCTAAATGAAAAGAGAAAATCATTAGCTCATTAGCTCTCCTATAATTGATGCGAAATGTTTTAACTTAAACATTAAAACGTTTATTAGAATGATGATGCTATAATATGATTATATTGTACATCAGCTATCATTAACATCATCTCCGCGCGTGTACGTTATTTAAACCAAGTTGTTATTATATAAAAATTACTATTAATATTTGTCGTGACCAAATTGGTATGTACCTAGTTTAAATCGAGTAGGGTAAATTATTATAATATATAATTTTAGCGTATAATAGATTGGTATTAAGTTTTAATTTAAACCCTATCGAACCTTTCGGTCAAGGGTATATAAGGAGAAACGGGATACACTATCTCTGGCCTAAAAAAGTATGCGTGTTTTATTTGCCATTCAAACACAAGTAACAAATAAGTATTTCACATTTACGGGGCAACTCGCTGACACACCCCGACTGGTTGGGATGAATCATTTTTAAAAATTTTTTTACCGATACGTTCACCAGTATCCGGTATGGCTATATTATGTAACATTAATTTATCAACCAGCTGAAAAAATGTGCCAGACGGATGACAGCTTTAATAAGAATCCGACTTTTGTTAAAATTACGATTCGGCCGTCTGGAAACACAAATTACAGATTGCATAATGGAATAACTTAAAATCATTTGTTGGTGAAAATAACACGCTTTATATTCCTAGTTATACCGTATTAATCGATTGAAGAAGTTGCACTGATTGTATATCTATACAGATTTCCAAAAAAATAAATGTTCAAAACTGATGAGATTTCATTGCCATTCCGGCTTTCGGGAAACGTTTGTTATGAAATCGGATAGATTTAATGTTGATAAATTGATGTTCCGTTCCGTTCTTTAAAAAAAAATGTATATATAATATATATATATATATATTATACGAAGCTGGTTTAGACGCGAGCGGTCATTTCCTGATAGAAGTGTACGATTTATAACAATATATAATGGTTTCCAAGTTTTGTCAAAGTATTTTTAAGAAAATCAATATCGTAGACGACGACGACGACGACGACGAAACTAATGGCTTCTCCAATATCCACTTTAATCTAATGTATATAATACCATACCTACCTGGAAATCTGCTCCTAAGTATCGTTATTTTTTTTTTCCATGCTGGTTAAACGTGATTCTCAAAACGACCTATCATCGTGTCACACGTGTCGCGTGATTTTGACCGTATAATATGTGTGCACTTTGAAAAATACCAGTCTTATAATAATTTATAATACTTGGCAACCGTTCAAGAGAGATGCGTGGGATAGGGTGTACACGTCTGCTGTCCGGGTGATTTTTATGTGTGTGTTTCCTTCGACGTCGGACAATCGTTAAGAACGTCTGTTATTTTGCTTATACGCGTCTCGGCGGGCTTTAGCCTGGAAACAATGCGTTTTCGATTTTATTTCCCTTCGGCACGGAGCGGATTGCAACACATTCCACATGGCTGTGCGTCAATATGGAAAGTATAAGTAGCCAATGTGACGCATAAACCTCACAGATACGGCGGGTGGTCTTTCTATTGTTTTTTTCGGTCACTGTGTCGTTTCATAACACCGTACGAGTGTATTATAATATTATTATTAGCAATGCTAATGTTATAATATGTTTAAGTGCCTTGGGTTTGTTTCTAAACAAATCATTAGGTACACGCCTATACTGCAGTGGGCGAAACGTAAACTGCAAGGAGTAGATAATATGCATTTATTTCGCGAAATAGATTTTTTTTTTTTTTATTACATATTATTATCTATTACTTCGGGGTGGTCGTTTAAATTTTTATACTTACTATAAAACCACTGGTTTTTCTGAATCAGATTTTTAGCTATGACTGACGAATGTTTGACAACAATAGACGGGAGCCTGCTGCTGTGACTCTTTCAGTCTTCCAAAGCTGATTTTTATAGTTTGCTCGGTTTCGTATCGATTTTGTAGCTGATAAAAAAAAGAACAATACACAAGTAGCGAAGTAAAATGTATAAGCTATAAAACATCTGCTATTTATTAAATTAAATCTTTTGTATCTATATACATGCAAAATATAATAAGGTTTTTAAAGTTTTTAAAAAAGCTGGAAAAAGTAAACTTTCTTCTCTATGACGTCTACACTGCTTATGGAAAATAGTGTTTTATTAAATTTCTCGAATTATAAAATGAATAATCTCATTGATGTTTTTTTCCGAATTAAAACTTAACTGTTTATAGTGTTTTCCTTATTTTATAGTTTGTGATTAATCAATTCTTTAGACGACTATATTACATTTTAGATTCTGAGCGGATCGATAAATGTATCGTCCTCTAAATTATTTTTGTTTTTTTTATATCCAGGCATTTTTTTATTAGAAAAAAATTTTCAAATCATCAACTTCTAGAAGAAATGTCTCAGTACTTTTTTAAAAAATAATCTAAAAAAAAAAAATCAAAATTTAATTTAACGATTTATCAAGTTCCCGTTTACTGAATGTACTCAAATATAAAGGATAGGTACTTTCCTAATTCCTATATCATTCCAATAAATATATTATAATAATACGTATTTGAAAGTAAAAAACAATAATTTAAGCAGTAGATAATACACGCTTTTATTTGTACTTGGTAAATAGTAATGTATTATAGTTTCTATTGGTTTAGTATATTTTTTTCAAGTCGTTCTCATATTATGATTGATGACCGATAATATTTCAAACCGTTACAACAATATGCTCGTTATGAGCGGCAGTACGAACGTTACTCGAACCATGTTTCTCGGTAGCGCACGCGGGGCCGTATAAACACGTCTCTCGGGTTGTCACAGCGCTATTATAATATATTAATATGCGACAACTACAATAATTATCATTAATTCCGATGTCTCCAAAGCCGGTCGAAGCGCCTCCATGGCGAATTCAATTCGTCAGAAATATTCCGCAGCACCCACTCGTCGCAGGCACACACACACACACACACACGGACTTATGCCATATTATGCACTACACGAAAACAGCTCCTACTCCATCGTCGACCGGCCGACAAGGTTAGGACGTATATTGCCGTGTGGATGCTGCCATCGTCGTCGTCGTATAATAATAATAATATACGAGTGTGAGTTGTATACAACACGATCTATAAGTGGCCTATGTTTACGGACGTACAACATGTAATATTTCCATTTGCGTACTCATAATGATGATGAATAGTCAATGCGAGATGATATTATTGTTATATATGAGCGTGACGGACGATACAGTTTTGGTCGTAGGTACATTGAACGAACGGAGACGGTCCTCCCTTATGATTGGGATTTACCATTATTTTCCATACAACAGCTATACGCTAACCCCCCACGCAGGATATTACAACGACAATCGTGACTTGTGTTGCACAACACCATGGCATTTGTTGTTTGTTTCTTTATTTAACATTTTCGTTTTTCCCATTTAGATCATTGTCACTGCGGATGTGTGGGAATTGTTAGCAGGCGATTTTAATTTCACGGTCGGACATCGTTTCGTGTCGATATATATGATGTTATATAGTAACCATATATGCACGTATATATTAATGGGAAAAAAATGCACTATGGTAGTAGGTATGGTTAAATAACGAAAACGTAATTTGAAACACTTCAATTTCATAATAATATTATCAAAACGATAACAACTCAAGTGTGTAAAATCGATCTACGCATCTTTGTTACCAGATTTTTTTTATCTGTAGCACTTCCTACATTTACATTTTTTTAGTAATCTATAAAGTGTAATAAAGTAACTTTTAACTGCAGTTTGGCTGACTTATCTGTATCAATATTATTGTCTTTAGAAAATAGACACAGGTGACATGTGATACAGGTAACAGGTCAAACTTATCGGTTATACAATATTCGCAACTCGTAATTAACAGCCATTTACTATTGTTGTTATGATTATGACAGTCCGTGAGAGTGCGAATTCATGATACGGATATTTAAGCTTCACCTCTTCCCAAAAAATGACGTAATTTGAGTTTTGATGGATTTGCGATACCTTGAATTCTTAATTTATGTATCAAATGTACTGAAAACGTATACAAACCTTAAATTCAAGTTATAGTTTAATACATTTTACAATTTATTCATATCGGTTTATATATAAATAAAACTATAATATTAAAAAAAAAAAATACTTCTTTTTCCAACTATTATTTTTCATAGAATTAATTCATTATTTTAAATTTTATTGGTAAGTATATTAATTTAATTTGATTTAATTATTTTCCTTAATTGTCATATATTTTTTTTAAAACGAAATCATTAGAATAGTAGATAGTATGTATATATATATAAAAAAATGGTTGATCTGAGAATGAAATATTTTACACTGATGGTTTTACACTGATGTGTGTTTTTCATTTTATTTTATTTTTTGTCACTTCAACTTTAAAGTTCAAGGGTAGTAAGAATGTTTGAATTTTTAACTTTGAGTGTAGTTTCTGGTAGAAAATTTGATCTAGTTAGTTTTATGGGAGGAGGGAGTCAAAAGTAAAAATCCACGTACTTATCTTTACAAAATATCCTTAGAATATTATAGTGGAAGCCTGTCAGACACAGGCTCTACTCAGAATCGTTTTTCATATGCACAAAAACTTATCAATTTTGTCATTATAATATATATTCAAATTTAATACATTCATTATAGTGACCTACTTAATGATGATCTACATTCAGAATCTTATATTTATACAGCAGAGTGGCTTCACGATTTTTTTTAAAGTACCTAGTTACATTTTTAAATCAGAAATCAACTACTATTAAGCATAACTTTTTAAATATTAATTTTTGCACGTAGTTTATACCTAGTTTTATTTGAGAATGATTTTCCGTCATATATTTTAATTTAAAGGAACATCCCAAGATACTATATTTATAAGTTGTAACAGATGGTACTACAAAAAAAATTGGAAGCTTATATTTATATTTTTTACATTTACATTGTCTTGGTAAGAACATTTTATAAATTTACGTGCTTAGTTAGTAAACGCTGACAAATTAAAAAAACAACAAAAATACATTATGTACACGCGTGATGTGCTCAAATCGATTGCAGTATTGAAACAGTTTATAATATCATGGTAATAATCCGTTTAAATAAATAAATAGTTAAAAGATTATGTGCAATTAAGCAATATTAACTTTCCAAATAGTCTTGATCGTGTCCATCCAGCGTGATGAACTCTCAATTTATCATTTAAATCGATACTAAGAATGTCGGAATCATCCTCTTGACGATTTCGTAAATTGTATTTAAAATAAAATGGCAAATCATTGTCAAAACATTCATATACTTTCAGAAATCAAATATCGAATAATAATATTATAAATTAAAATGAATAATTTTTATATATAATACTATCAGGTATATCTAACTGTTTCATAATGATAACGTTAAGAGAAGCTATAATATTTTGTAACGTATACCCAAATACCCAATACTGTTTGTCTAATTTATCTTATACGTCATGGTATTATGTATACGAGGAAACGAAAAACGTATTAAAATATTATTGCAAAGTATTGTAATACGTTTTAATAAAAAAATTGCGATCCTTAAATTTTTGCTTTTAAACTTTTTAAGCCTACTATTTATATATTTTTTAGAGGACTATTTAGCAGTTGAAAAGTGTAGGTACGTGTATTTGAAACAAATAATGTGTTCAAAAGTTTTGTGAACGGATCGGTGAAAAAAATTGTTTATAAAATATTATGTATATTAAACATTAATGTTTGCACATATAAGCTTTAAAGTGTCACGAAGGTATAGTTTGAGAAAAAATTCGAGGATCACAGGCTACATTGCAGCCTATTGTACCTAGTACCTACTTTTACTACGTGTAATGTGTATACTGTATATATATTATTATAATACCTAATAACATATTATATTTTAAATAATTCGCATTCGTTTCCGGAGTATATGCGAAATGACATTAAAAATGTGTCAAACTGCATATAGGTACCTAACCTATACGTATAGTGTGTGCTTACATTTCACGTGGACCACGACAGCGATTAATTATTATCATTGAGATGGAACGAAAACAAAAACGAAAAAGTAAAATAAAAAAATACTGGATGCTGCTCGTGTGTATAGTTGTGTCGTATTATATCTCCAGCACGTCTGCAGTTCTATTGTCGGAGTTCGCGCCTTCGTCCATTGTTGTATGTATTATTTCACATGTGTGGGCAAATATTATGTAATCCGTATGGGTACGCACTACACATTCACACACACAAATATATATATATATGCATTATAATATGTATACGGTACTGCGACGATGTTCCGGGGAATGGCGTCTTTTCGGTATAGGTATCGCCGGGAAGCAATGCGAACGTAAATACCGTAGGCCGAACTTGACATAAAGCTTCAAACCTACCCCGGGGCCGGTGAAAGTAATTTATTGATGTTTGCTATTTTCGTAGACATCAATCATTTTACTTCGATATTTAACAATATTTGT
This sequence comes from Acyrthosiphon pisum, assembly GCF_005508785.2. Lineage (NCBI taxonomy): Eukaryota > Metazoa > Arthropoda > Insecta > Hemiptera > Aphididae > Acyrthosiphon > Acyrthosiphon pisum. Next base: position 80,542,945 of record NC_042495.1, on the reverse strand, counting down.
CTCATTAAAACGAACGGCGCGTATATTGTATGGGTACCTAGACTGCAGTAGGTATTATTATTATGATTGTGTTCGGAATCATTTCGACCGCAAAGACCTGAAAGCGATATATTATTATAATAGTCACCGCACCCACACTTTCTGTTTGGGTAGGTACGCGTTTTACACCTACGGAACGCCGAAATACATAATTTTATTATATATTACGGTTAACAACTGTTCAGCGACAACAATAATAATTCGAAACGATAACCATATATACCTACTATGGATTTTACATAATATTATGTATAATAAAAATGTACATTAAAATATATTATATTGTATGGTTAAAATGTGTACGGCGCACGCGGTGTTTGCAGAGACGTATTCCGCAGCAGCTATTATACCGCCATTGTGTGAGTTATATGTTTCAACAAACGCGTGTCGTGGCCTTATGCGAATGTCATTTGACTCGTATTCCGTGATGTGGCGTGTCTGTTCGAATACGCGAGGATCGAAGATGCTTTTTTATTCGCCGGAATGAAAAAACACCGAAGCACAATATGAGCGTAAAAACACTCTGAGAACGTTGTTGAAACACGCGTCTTGCGAAAACGTTTATTTACTTACAAAAACTCGATATGATATTTCCATAATATATTACCGACCGAGCGGGCACATCAATGCGTTTCCAATACTTATATAAATAATTCGACGTACCTATATGATAATATTATGAAGTTTGTTGTTTACGCGCAGATCACGAGGCACTTATAATCCTCGTTGAATGTTCTGCGGTATTTTGTCGGTTTATGGACCGCTTTCCACGCGTGGGCATTTTCCTGCACGCTATATAGGTAGGTACCAAGCTCGCCCGGGATTCGATTGTTATTCCGTTTATTATTATTATTATAACATTTTTTTTTATCCGTTCGACATGTATGCGCGCGCAAGAGGAATGTCGAATAACGAAACTTTCACTCATACACATAATAATTTTATCAGACAATAAGATGCACACACGGACGTGTGCGCTCATCGCCGCGGCGGCCGCCGACCTTCGAGCGCGTGTGTGTACGAATATTATTATTATTTACATCGGTCTTGAGGGCGCAGATACTCCCAGAAATAAAACGCAGGCTCCGGGCCGAGTAGACCTAGAAAAAAAAATATAAATATGATAATAATAATATAATATATTATAATATGAGCGAACGCGAACGTTATTATTATTATTATTATTATTATTATTATTATTATTTAACATCGTCGCCGCCGCCGCGTCGTCGGTGTCGTCGTCGAAAGTGTTTACCCACGCGCGGTCACCCGGACCCGTATACCGGTCTTCGTAGGTATAATATTATTATATTATAAATTGCATTAAAGGTACGCGAGAAGGTTTTGGGCGGTCGCGTTGAACTTTCAACCGTTTAGGTCATACACATGTGCGCAAAAGTGAATGCGTGGAATTCCGACGGCACACACACACACACACACACACACACAAACGTGTGGCATATTATTATGATTTATAATAATATTACTTATATCACTTATTGGAATCGCGTGGCCCGGAGACGGTAAATCACCGTCGGCAATTTGTTACCGCGTAACGCGATACAAACACAACACTGTAATCGCAGTAATATTAATAATATTATAATATGGTCAGACCCGTCTCCGACGCAAGGCGGTATATATTATACTAACAATAATAGTAATAATAATAATATAATATGTAAAGGACTGATGGATAAGGACGTTCACGTAACCAGGTATACACAGACACACGGTAGATGATGCGAAGACGACGACGGCGACGGCGGCGGCGGCGATGATGATGATACCGGACGGCCTTCACCTTAAAAGCGACGGCGCCTGTGTACCATTTATACACGCCGCCGCAGTTAAAACGCGTATAATTTTAAATGATAATAATAATGATATAATGCGATCGTGTCGATTGTAATAATAATAAATAATAATAATAATAAACGGAGGCAATCCAATCGAAGGACTGCGCGGCTGCAGTGCGCGGTTAGTTTTCTTCATTTTGCGTTTCGTATATTACGCAGACGTTACAACGCCGCGCCGTTTATTATAATATAAGTACTATATATTTAACACGAATACCTGTAGCGTACTTGAACATGCATATTTTTATTATTATGTTGAATACTGAGAGTAGTAGGTAGTAGGTACCTAATTGTATCGGTCGGGCTGGCTGGCTTGTCCGTCAGTCACGCGTCAGGCTAGGTATAGTACTTGGCAGCTGTTATACCGCGGTATAGGAACTCGATTGATACTATCGTAATCACGCGAAGACTTCAGCTGCTAATACACAAATTTTTGTGATTATAGTTAATATTATTTGACATAATATCATGTAGCAGTGCCTGCGTATCACTATATTTTAGCGTATGGTAGGCACTAGGCAGGCAATACTTCGAGATAAATAAGCATATAATAGATACAATGGATTGTTGCTAAACAATGGTCGCTTTTGGTCAAACACATGGTTCTGTAGAGAATGCTTGTACGTATCATCCTCTGGCATGCGTCCGATGCGAGTACAATAATATCACATAAATCCGTATTGTACCTGTTCTGCTGCTATAGTATCGGGGACCTTTGGGCGAGTTCATTAAAATCCTATTTAATCATAGTTCATAATTCAACAAATCGTACGTAGTCTTAACTCCAAAGCTTATTTACCTATCGTGCTATAATAATATAAGCGTGGCAATAATATAATAATATTACGCAAATTTATATTCGTCAATAACATAATATTATTATGCTATAACACTTATAATATTTCAATGGCATTAAAAAAAAAAAATTATCTCATACTGAACGTCGCGATGAATAATCTATTTTATTCAAGAGTTTACAGCGTGTGGTATAAGTTGTATAATACATATTTTGCATCAAAAATCGGAAATCCGGACATACTGAATATGCATTTCATTAAAACAATAACGGTACGCTTATCGTTTGGCATGTAAAATTGTTTCGAAATTGTTGATTCGAGTTAGGTTCTGAGTTTACGAAATTATACAAACGTATAGCCCCATAATGTTGCAGCAGAGTCCAATCTTTTTTGTTTATTTGTATTTAGTAGACTGAACACATTAGCACACAATATTTGAGTCAAAGTGTTTTCATGAATAGGAACTATATTTACTTTACTTGAATGATATGCGGCAATGCACAGTTTTTTTTTAGCCTTCGCACGTAAATAAAAAGCTCAACAAATCCGATATTTTTCCTAGAATCCGTAACGTTAAAAAAAATGCATCTACAATATCAACCGACAATAACCTCATAATATTATAATATTACGCTATAATTATTGTTTTATCATAGGTACGCACATATTTTGTAATTTATTCGGACATTAAATTCTACGCATTCGTACAAGTTTTAGTATAGGTGCTATATATGTACGTTTCCCGTTACTTATCTGCAGTCTGTGGACAATAGTCACGTGCGCGTTTGACACGTAGGTACGTCGGATTCAAACAAGTTCCGACATCTGACCGGACCCAACAAACTTACAAACTTATAATAGGTACGAATGCAATCTGGCCGATTTGGATTTTCAGCCCTGGAAAAATGTGTGTCTTGGACGTCACGCGTTAGAGGATTCGAGGATATACGACTATACGTAACTACTAGCTGGGCGACTGGCAAGGGTACACACCCCGAATCCCACCACAGCCACCGCAACCCTTGCCCAAGTGTTTTAGAATTTGGTGATTCCCACGGGTCCGGTATTATTATTACATAATATAATACATGGCGGTCGATTTATTTTGCGGAGCGGGTAGACAGTGACTGATATTCCAAGACCTCTATACCGTTTTGCTTAGACTGTGCATCCTATCCCATATACTTCATGGCATTTTGTTCGTATACCGGAGTACCTTGATATTAATATTATAATATTATTATAGTAGGTACCTACTTATTGTGCTGTTGTGCTGGCTGGCTCATCTTAACGATTAAACAACGATTCGTGTTCCCCGTACCACGAGGATAAAGTTTTAATGATGATTTTTTTCTCACTACCGTTTACCATGTATTACACATACTCGTATAATAGCGTATGACATTCAACATGTGAAAAATGATATCATCTCGTGATCATAATATTATCTTAAATGTATATAATACTGTGCTTTTTCTAATATTAATTATCAAAGGCAATCAGGTTTTTATTGACATTGAAATATAACTATTGTAAGTGTGTTAGTGTTTCCAAGGATTCGTTCAATACGGCACTTGTACCTAAATCATTCGATTGACACAGTAAATGTCAATAATGGTTTTCCGGGCCGAAGGATCCGACCTAACCGCAGTGCGTACACTTTTAAACCAAAAAATGGTCTAGGAAAATATTTGTAAAGTTCATTGTGCATGTGTTCATGTGAATAATCGTCTAGATACGTCCACGATTAGAAATATTAACTCGCTTTGGGCTACGAAACGTCAGAACTAATTAAACATGTAAAACAAATAGAATCGTTTTGCTTTCAAACTATACATTAGGTACCTACTATCTACTCGTCGATTGATACGGATATACATTCAATATCTATCACATAATACGTATTTATATATATATTTTTAATGTTACAACACATAATAATTATTAAATATTCTTATAAACGTATGAGGAACTTATGTAAATTGTGGGTATCGGCAATGAATTCACTCATGTTGTTATAAAGTTTAAACATAATATTATGGTTATTATTATTATTTTATCAATCACATACAAGAAGTGTTGTTGTTTACCTAATTACTTTTATCAACTATAATTACCTACGTCTAACATTAAAAACGACGATATTGATTAATTAATTTTGTTTATAAGAGCTAATGGCGCAAATTATATTTCGTATATTTTTAATTATATATTTTCAATGTTATGTAAATAAACCTTAGTTATTATCATGATACCCTATTTAATAATGACTGGTCAAAATAAAAAATTAAATTAAGCAAAAAAATAATTAATTTTGGCCAAACAATATGCTCGAATTATTTAAAAAAATATTGTATAAATCACTAAAACATTGCGTTATTAAGGTTTTGTATTTTCTGTTTTTTATTTGTTTTGAATCGTTTGAAAATGTAATAAATAAATTAAGTAATAAGTTTTACTTAAATGATAATATACAGTATTTTTTATACGAAGTTAAGTTTTAATTCACAAAGTATTAACGATTTAAGCCGCGTTTGACAATATTTATTACAAAATTAATCATACATATTTTAACATACTATCTATCATATAATCTCTATATAACATAGTTTATATACTGCTAAGCTATTATAGTAGCTGCTTATTATTGATGGAAAATGCATGTAAGTTTCACTTACGTTCATCCAGCATGGGCCTCTAACATGATATGCGATAAACAAACTCGGTTGGAGTCGTTGTACTACAGAATAAATACGAAACTTGTCGACCTCAGTGTTACATTAAAATAAAAATGAGATTAGAAAAAGTAAATTTCTCCAAAATTGGTCTTGAGGCCCACCAAAAAAATACAAGCCTAATACGTTGAATGTTATTAATATAGTATAATAATATTGGCAGTTCAAGGATATCAGGTATATTATATGTATTAAGTGGATTGTTTCTACCTTTGAAGATCTTTATAGTATTTTTTTGTTTTCTTAATTGTTACATATAATTTATATATTGAGTTGTTGGCATAAAATCTTGAGGCCAATATATGTCATATAAGGTGTAAGTATATAGTCTTTTTTATACAATAATATAAGTATAATAAATAGTCCGATTATTGTTCATAATTATTGTATTATATTTTCCAATGAAAATTGTACATTTAAAACGGTTTTATGCAACTCAGGCATAACAACTTAAGTAAATCTATATTTGTAAACAAAGTTACTTAAGTAATTTAAGGGGAAATAAAAATAAATTCTCTAAGTACGATTGCATTCTGTATGTTGATTATTTGGAAAGTCAGGAGAAGTGACGAATATTAAATACCATTTTGTTTTTGATCTCCAGTGAAAAAAATTCTGATGTTATTGAAAAACCATTAGTATCATATTAATTTAAAATTATTATAGAATACATTTTTTCTGTCGTTAGAACACTTCAAGGTACCAATATTAATTTAATGATGATAATGTAAAACAATTCAATTTTACCATTTAACAAAATATGTTATTGGTAATATGAAATAGTGTATTAATAGGAATGAATTAAATTAAGTCCTGATGTTTGCCGTTTTAACATATGTATATTTTTATTTAAATCATAAGAATACAGATCAGTCTTATAATAAAAAATAAAAATGAAGAAAAATAGAAATATACATAGGTATATATATAAATATAAAAATATTTATAAGGTAAATATTATCCCATATTGAATGGAAACAAGTATTCCATATTATCATCATCTTGATTATCATAATTTTGATTGATTTATAAAGTATTACGTGTAAAGAGGACATGCAGTGAGTATTGTTTCCGTTTTGCTTGGTAACGCATAAATCCATTTTATTTAGTTATTTTTTTTATTGGAGTGAACTGAGCTGTTATTAAATTTAAAGGTCAAAATATTATCCAGTGTCCCACTTAGGTTATTTTTGATATTTTAATTTCGAAATATGTTAGGACCATTTAAAAATTATATTTATTTTTTTTGTAAATAATGTCAAGCGTAAATCTATACATTTTAAAGTAATTTTTAATTTAAATTATTAAACCAATATTGAATATATATTATATTACAACGTACTTCATGCGTACATATAGGTACGATAAAAATTCTATGTGTTATAATACATTTTATAATATTTATGAGAACAACATAATATAATGAAAAAACTTTTTTATTAAGTTCATAGTTATTCAACTACATACCCATATTGCTCTATTATTATGTTTTGGAAAAATATGCAAATCCTGACGTTATCCGAACAATATTATAATATTTTAATACGCATATTCCTACAATAAGTAACAGAACGCTGAGCGCACCTACATGACGTTTCAATATAATATAGGTAGGTAATTCACCATGCGAATGCGCTAGTCTGAGTTGAATTTCTAAGTGGTGATTACGAGTGCTCTAGCTCGTGTGATGAATTCGACCAGTAGGTTCTCACAGTGAACAAATGTAGGACAAAAATGCCAACACGATTATAATTTTTAGAATTCCGTTTTGTGCCGGAGAACAACTACGGTTACACGTCTTAGTTGGAATCGCGACAAAAATAACAGTTTAACGTTCATTGGCAAAATTGCAAGGAATAACTATATATTTTTTTGGTATATGCGCCGTGTTAAAATCAAAATATTATACATCCTTGTTGGTACACGTAGCTGCATACTTCGGAGAATATATATATACATATATTATTATCATATTACAATAAATGCCTTAAGATTTTAATAATTTATTCAAGTTTTAGATTTAAATGTTTTAGTTAATAAAAAAATCTGAATATAAATGTATAAATGTGTGTAAAAATATATTAAATTAAAAGCATATTATCTAGGTAGTGTCTTTGTAGAAAATAAAATAAGTTACCGGTATCGGAAGTCTTACCTGAATATACATCCAAACTTCAAAACATCTTGATCTGTATTGATATAATTTTACTCTTGAACTTTAATATGGCAATACATTTTTATTTTAAATAACAAGGTATTACTATAATTTGTATTAATTTTCTGAAACTATAATTTTTTTTGTATGTAATTTTATTTATTTATTTGCACCTTACAATTTAATTTATAAAATGGTTTATTTTTCTAGTTGAGTAACACGATGAATGACTCAAATTTAACTTGTAATTTATTTTATGGTAGTGATATTGTAAAATATATGAAGATATAATCCTTACCTTGATATAGAAATAAGTAGATAACTAATTTAGAACGAACCTACGGTCGAAAACACTATGCGTGTGGTATTCAAAAATGGTTAAATAGGTATATAATTGCTTAGAACTAAGTATGCCCTACTCAACACATTATGTCATACAATATATAGAATTTTCATTTATTTAAAACTTTTGGCAATAATTTGTTTTTTTTTTTCGATACCGAGTACACTCGCTGTGAATTAATCTATATGACTATATCACTTATTAAATCTCAGATATTGTATACAACCATACATTATTATAGTGACCAGGCATACGTCGAGTAACAGAAATACCTAACAAATGCAAAATGAAAAATTAATACTAACTTATTTAAAGTATCGAAATAAAAAATAAAAAAATATGTTATACGGTACTTGAAGCACTTGATGTCTATATATAGAATATAAAAGCTATTTAATTTGTCATGTTATTTTGTTACACCATATTTATTACGAATATATATGGCCTACGGGTGACGTGGTCTATAGGTAGCTACATACATATAATAACGATACAATTATCAAAAACTATATGATAAATTATATTTCTGTAAAGCTTAAACATATTTGAGTTAGACATTTAAATTTTAAACCATCATATAAACAAATTCTCCAAAACAAATTTTTCCATTTAAGATTTTTCGATAATATTTCTATTTTAAATTCCACAAAGTATGCGTATGTATATTAAAGTTTGATATAATTAGAATAGAATTTAGTCAACTTAAGTACAATATTTAATAAATTAATGCAAACTTTTAAGAACTCTCGTGTATCATTTTAACATTGGCATTGTTATTTTATACATTATTGTTACACAATAAACCTAGATTGTGAAATTGAACTTAACATTGAATCAAATAGTAAATAGATACATTTATATTGTTACTAATTTGGTAATTTGATAGTAAATTCTAATCAGATACAATATTATGGCAAGTCTTAGTCTAACTTTTAAGATCTCTTTAAACTTATCTATAATAAAACATTTATTTTTATTTTAGATGTATTTAATACTGTTCTCAATTTTGGGGGTTCAGTTTGCCTTATCTCAGCAAACTAACCCAAATGATTTGGAAGTGGTGCTTAACATCGAAGACAGCAATAAAACTCAATACCATGAACAAAATTTCGATACCAGTATGTACTTTTTAGCTATAATATATTACTATAATATATTTTACATCAACTTTTTTTCATTTGATAGTGGCCTATATATTCGGCTACGAAGTAGGTCCAAATGGTCAATTCCATCACGAAAATAAAGGTCCAGATGGCTTCACATATGGTTGCTACGGATATGTAGACCCAGAAGGAAAATTACAAGCGACTCATTATATATCTGATGGCTGGGGATACAGAGTTGTCACACCAGGTGAATCTGTAGAAATATTCCATCATAAACATGACCCCGCAGATGAAAATCAAGCTAATGAAAGTTCTGATGGTGGTTCTGAACATGAACATCATGGACACCATGGAGTGGTAACAGCATGGGGTGATCTTTATTTCCCAAAGGGATGTGGAGGAGGACGTCCAATTCAAGGTACTGGTCAATTAGGTGGATCAGGCTCATCTGGATACCCAAGCTTTATTGGAGTTGGTCAACCAGGACCAGCAGGCGCACCTGGTATAAAATTATATCTATAACAATTTATACATTTTAATAAATACTTTATTATAACATTTAAACTAATGATTTGTAAATATGTAATATTTCAATATTAAGAATATACATAGTGGATTTTTTTAAAGTATTATTTATGTGAGTTTAATTATAATGTATTCAATTCAACCAGGTACTCCAGGATTACCGGGAAGTCCATCTTCAGTTTATCCAAGTTATCCAGGTACCCCAGGCTCTCCAGGCTCCCCAGGTTCACCCGGAACTCCAGGCTTACCAGGTTAATATTTTACAGTTTATTTATAAAATTAGTTTCGTAATTTAGAGAAATTACTTCTGGCTCAAAAAACACTAACTCTAAATAAATTAATTTTTACTTCTATTTTATAGGTAAACCAGGATCTCCAGGCTTTCCATCATATCAACAACCATCATCTTATCCAAGTGCACCAGGTACCCCAGGCTCTCCAGGCTCCCCAGGTTCACCCGGAACTCCAGGCTTACCAGGTTAATATTGTACAGATTATTTATACAATTAGTTTCGTAATTTAAAGAAATTACTTCTAGATCAATAAACGCTAACTTTAAATAAATACATTTTTACTTCTATTTAATAGGTAAACCAGGATCTCCAGGCTTTCCATCATATCAACAACCATCACCTTATCCAAGTGCACCAGGTACCCCAGGCTCTCCAGGCTCCCCAGGTTCACCCGGAACTCCAGGCTTACCAGGTTAATATTGTACAGTTTATTTATAAAATTAGATTCGTAATTTAGAAAAATTACTTCTGGATCAATAAACGCTAATGCTAAATTAATTAATTTTTACTTCTATTTTATAGGTAAACCAGGATCTCTAGGCTATCCATCATATCAACAACCGTCACCTTATCCAAGTGCACCAGGTAAATATATAAAAAAAATCATTTATCTAAAATAAATAATTTTAACTTTGTCTGAATTTTGAATTTTTTGAATAATTACAATATGTTCTATGTGTTGTATATTATTATTATTAAATATTTTAAATATTTCAAGATAGCCAATCGTATTAAATTATTAAATGTTTGTATTTTTAATTTTACTTAGGCTCGTCTGGGTTACCGGGAACTCCAGGAACTCCAGGTTGGTATTTTATGACATACTAATTTAACTCATATTATATTAATTTTACTATCTATCTGTCGTAATTAAAAAGAAAAATTTAGTCAATAAGCTTACAATATTATTTGATAGTTTATCAGTTTTTAAAAATATTGAATTATTATAATTGTTAAATAATTTAAATAGTTTAATATCATTTTACATTTTTATATTATGATTAAAGTATTATTTACGGAAGTTTAATAAAATTATAATGTATTTATTTAAGGTCAACCAGGTACTCCAGGATTACCGGGAAGTCCATCTTCAGTTTATCCAAGTTATCCAGGTACAAATATATTTTGTTAAATTATTGTGGGGGAGGGGTATCAGTTTGCTGAATCTGAGATAAGTGGCAGTGCTGCTGTAAATCGATATTTGATAAAATATCGGTCACAGTTAGTTCTTTCTCTCTAAGCAAATATTTTTTCTTAGAAAAATAATCCCCATCGCCCCTTATGGTTGTAGGCAAAGGGAAAAAAACACATGCATATTATTATGTTCGCAAACTTGTATATTCCAATAACTTTTTAATTTTTACAATAATTAGTAAATACTTTAGTACATATTGGGTATGGTAATAAACAATAATAGTATTAACTGACTTCAAATTGTCTGTATCATTAAAATATATTTATGATTTTGTTACTTAGGATCACAAGGATCTCCAGGTTCTCCCGGTGCTCCGGGTAGCCCAGGACTACCCAGTTTACCATCTTATCAAAAACCAACAGTTTATCCAACATCCACTTATCCTGGGAGCTCAGGTTATTATAATATATATAAACTTTGATTTAAAAACCATGCAAAATGTCCAATTCATAAAACTTACAAAATTTGAAATCAATATTATGAACTGGATAATTTTAGATTCTGATTGGAACTATGAATGTATTGATTTTACAATGATGTGTGTTTTTTTTCATTTTGCATATGTGTACACGATAAGTAATGGAAATAATGCTTCGATTTTCAACTTCAGTATCTTGTTCGATAGGAAAGTGGTTGGGGAAATTGGTGCTTTGAGGAGGTCAAAATTTAAAATACTAAACTATTTTTCAAAAGTGCCGAGAAAAACAAAAAAAAAAAATAAGGAAAAACGAGAATTTTTAAGCAAAATCTACTTAAGTTTTTGGTGTAACTTAAAAACAAAAGACCGTTGATACATGACATTTTAACTGGTTGTTTATATTTGCATTTTCTATACACGATAACGTTTTCAAAATATTTTGATTTGTTTTGAACTGTTTAAGGACATTTTCAGTTTCCAATTTTACTAGTTTTTTCTCTATGAATATCAATAAAATTTTAATTGTGAAGTAAAAATACTCGAAAATTTTATAAAAGGCTCTTACTATATTGTTACAATGACATTTGAAAAATATTAAAATTCCTTAGCCACAATTTTTTTTTATAAGTATTTAAAGTTCAAAAATTTACAAAATGTGGAAAAATTACGAAAATTAACAAATTATTTTGAGTAAAGAACTCATACAAATTTTACTATTTAAATCTAATATTTTAAAGTGTAATACAAGATTCCTTATATGATTATCTACCTTTATAAAAAAAAAAATTTCTATCAGAAAGTTGAATTAAATTTTTATGAGCGTTTGAAATTCACATTTTTACAACATTGAATATTCACTCGATTTCTCATGTAGCAATTTTCTTATTTTGTTGTAATTCAAAATCGAATAACTGTAATAAACGAAGAATTTATTGAATGTTTATTTTATCAATTCATATACTTAAAAAAATTTTCAAAATAGTTTTACTCTTTTGAGCTGTTTACGGACATTTTCATATTACAATTTTTTTATTTTATTTTTTATGATTATCAATAAAGTTTTATTTGTTTGGCCAAAAAGTGTAAAAATACAATGTTTAATACAAAGCATAGCTATATTGTAACAGTAGCAGTCAAAAAATATTAAAAATACATAGGCACAATTTTTTTAAAAAGCATTTAAAGGTGGAATTTTGACAAAATTTATCAAAATTAATTGAAAAAATATTTTGTAATGAAAAATGCATTGAATGTTCAACTTTTATATTTAAAGATTAAAAACTTAAAATAAGATTCCACGTTAATAGTTAATTCTGCTACCAAAAAATCTAAATAATACATAAACATAGTTTATTTTTATAGTAATTTTAAGTTTAAATTTTGACGAAATTACATATTATTAAAAACCTAGAGTAACTATTTTAGTTATTTTGTTGTGATTGTATAATATTATTCGTGGGTTTTTGAAACTTCTAAAGTATATTATTATATATCTATGATAGTATCACGGTTTGTTGATGATGTATAACGCATTATAAGTACCTATGGATATTGTCTCAATTTGGAATTCATTATAGATACCTATTATAGGTCAATTTTTTTTTTACCATAGATATAAGTATATAATATGTCTTATACCTAGACTGACATACCGTCTCCGCTAAGAATCGTTTTTCTTATACAATGATATTATATCATTGAATTAAAATGTAATACCATCCGTTATACAGTGATCCACAGTATGTTGTAACCTACTGTACAGCAGAGTGACATCCACTTACCCATATTTTTAAATATAATTCTGACAATTCAAACTTTTTATATACTGCCAACAATTTAAACTAATCCTATTAAATTTTAATATCTGTGTATGATTAGTAAACTACATAAAATTCAATATTCAAAGTAATTAAGAAGTGATAATGTTTTATTATTGATTCAAAAACGATATTCTTAAGATGAACATGTTATTGTTCTTAAATGTTTTAGGTTCCCCAGGCTCTCCAGGCTCCCCAGGTTCACCCGGAACTCCAGGCTTACCAGGTTAATATTGTACAGTTTATTTATAAAATTAGTTTCATAATTTAGAGAAATTACTTCTTGATCAATAAACGCTAATGCTAAATTAATTAATTTTTACTTCTATTTTATAGGTAAACCAGGATCTCTAGGCTATCCATCATATCAACAACCGTCACCTTATCCAAGTGCACCAGGTAAATATATAAAAAAATCATTTATCTAAAATAAATAATTTAAAATGTGTTTAAATTTTGAATTTTTTGAATAATTACAATATGTTCTATGTGTTGTATATTGTTATTATTAAATATTTTAAATATTTTAAGACAGCCAATCGTATTAAATTATTAAATGTTTGTATTTTTAATTTTACTTAGGCTCGTCTGGTTTACCGGGAACTCCAGGAACTCCAGGAACTCCAGGTTAGTATTAATTTTACTACATATCTGTTATAAATGAAAAGAATAATTCAGTCAATAAGCTTACAATATTACTTGATAGTTTATCAGTTCTTAAAAATATTAAATTGTTATAATTGTTGAATAATTTAAATAATTTAAATAATTTAATATCATTTTACATTTTTATATTATGATTAAAGTATTATTTACGGGAGCTTAATAAAATTATAATGTATTTATTTAAGGTCAACCAGGTACTCCAGGATTACCGGGAAGTCCATCTTCAGCTTATCCAAGTTATCCAGGTACAAATATATTATGTTAAATTATTTTTGGGGAAGGGGTATCAGTTTGCTGAATCTGAGATATGTGGCAGTGCTACTGTAAATCGACATTTGATCAGATATCGGTCACAGTTAGTTCTTTCTCTCTGAGCTGATATTTTTTCTTAGAAAATGAATCGCCGTTGTCCCTTATGGTTGTAGGCAAAGGGAAATAACCACATGCATATTATGTTCACAAACTTGAATATTCTAATAACCTTTTAATTTTTACATATTGGGTATGGTAATAAACAATAATAGTATTAACTGACTTCAAATTGTCTGTATCATTAAAATATATTTATGATTTTGTTACTTAGGATCACAAGGATCTCCAGGTTCTCCCGGTGCTCCGGGTAGCCCAGGACTACCCAGTTTACCATCTTATCAAAAACCAACAGTTTATCCAACATCCACTTATCCTGGGAGCTCAGGTTATTAAAATTTATATAATCTTTGATTTAAAAACTATGCAAAATATCTAATACATAAAACCTACAAAATTTGGAATCAATATTATGAACTACCTACATATTTTTTTAAATATAATTGTTTATATTTGTTTTTAAAATGTTTTTGTATTTAAATGTATTAGGTTCCCCAGGCTCTCCAGGCTCTCCAGGTTCACCCGGAACTCCAGGCTTACCAGGTTAATATTGTACAGTTTATTTATACAATTAGTTTCGTAATTTAAAGAAATTACTTCTAGATCAATAAACGCTAACTCTAAATAAATTAATTTTTACTTATATTTAATAGGTAAACCAGGATCTCTAGGCTATCCATCTTATCAACAACCATCACCTTATCCAAGTGCACCAGGTAAATATATAAGAAAATCGTTCATCAAAAATAAATAATTTTAACTTTTTCTGAATTTTGAATTTTTTGAATAAATACATTATTTTCTATGTGTTTTATATTATTATTATTATTTAATATTTAAAATATTTTAAGACAGAAAATCGTATTAAATTATTAAATGTATGCATTTTTAATTTTATTTAGGCTCGTCCGGTTTACCAGGAACTCCAGGAACTCCAGGTTGATATTTTATGACATACTAATTTAACTACTATTATATTAATTTTACTATCTATCTGTTGTAATTAAAAAGAAAAATTTAGTTAATAATCTTACAATATTATTTGATAGTTTATCAGTTTTTAAAAATATTAAATTGTTGTTTTTATACACAATGTATTATTTAGAAAGTTACATTAAATCATGGTAAATATAACCTATGGTTTATTTTTATATAGGAGCTCCAGGAATTCCAGGTGCACCAGGATCACCTTCATATAACATACCATCTTCATACCCAAGTGGTCCAGGTAATTTAATGGATACCCTTATAATTAGTTTAATATGAATAAATATTTAATTAAAAACAACTATTTTTAAATTTAAATTTAGGAACACCAGGGTTACCAGGTTCACCAGGATCACCAGGTATAAATAACTTATTTTCATTAGTTATTTCTATTAAGTGTTATAATATAATATACCAAAATATAAATGTTAATTTATAATTAAAAAATGTATTTGTTTATAATAACACATATACGTGATTTAATTCAGAGTTCGAAAATGTTTTTTTATGTTTTTTATGTTTTTAATTTACTAATTTACTAATTGTGTAGGCCAACCAGGAGCCCCAGGATTACCAGGTTCTTCACCATATCCAAAACCTTCATACCCTGTAGCTCCAGGTACACCAGTGTCTCCGGGATCTCCAGGTTCCCCTGGTCTTCCAGGTAAATAAAACACATTTTTTGTGAATAATATACAACCTATGTAGTGTAATGTGGTCGAAGTTACAAAGTTTTACATTATGACGAAGTAGTTCCTACCAGAAACATAATTTATGAGCTGTCCATTAAGTGTTAACGATGTTCGAGTGTGTTGGAAATTTTTGAAATTGTATCGGAGTTGAATTTTAATTTTGGGGTTTTTTAGTTTGTTTTTTTTTTTTTTAATTTTGAGTAGGTATGTTTTCCGAGATGAGTCCTCTTCAAAATCTATACGAGGGTTTAAATGATTCAAAATTGAAAAAAAAAGTTTTTTCATCACAATAGAAAACAGATATAGGCTCTTTTCGCTCATAAAATATCGGTCAATATGTGTAAATGACAAAAATGCGGAAAAATCTATTTTGATCAAAACTCAAGATGGGCCTTTTTCGAAATTCCCAATTCAAATAAATTTATTTGTCTATAATTACGCATACGTGATTTAATAAAGACTTCGAAAATGTTTTATGTGTTTTTAATATACTAGCTTAATAATTTTGTAGGCCAACCAGGAGCCCCAGGATTACCAGGTTCTTCACCATACCCAAAACCTTCATACCCTGCAGCTCCAGGTACACCAGGGTCTCCAGGATCTCCAGGTTCCCCTGGTCTTCCAGGTAAATAAAACACATTCTTTCTAATTAATATACAACTTATGTAGTGTGATGTGGTCGAAGTGACAACGTTTTACGTTATGACGAAGTAGTTCCTAATCCTACCAGAAACATAATTTATGAGCTGCCCATTAAGTGTTAACGATGTTCAAGTGTGTTGGAGATTTTTGAATTGTACCGGAGTTGAATTTTAATTTTGGGGTTTTTAGAGTTTGTTTTTTTTTTAATTTGGAGTAGGTATGTTGTATTAGTACATTCTACAATTTATACATATATGTATCTTATCTTATATATATAAAAATCTCGTGTCACGTGTTTGTCCGGGATAAATTCCAAAACTACTAGACCGATCTTGATGACATTTTTACAATATGTGTAATTTTGTCTAATTTAAAATATAGGCTTATTTAAAAACCAACCCGTGATATGGACGAAAGATAATAATACAAATCAACAAACATGCCCGATCAGCCAATAGCTTCCAATATATTATACACAAGTGGATTTTCCTAAAACTTTCTTTCATATAAACCTTCTCCGTGAAATACTCTTTCGTTAAAAATAATTCAAGAACATCTGATAAGTGTTCCAGAGTTTAGCCTGTACAGAGATTTTCATTTCACATTTTTATAGTTAGGTATTATATTAGAATTTATATTTAAAAAGTAAGGCAAATAGTTTCTTTTTTCATTATTATTATTATAATAGCTTAAAACCCCATGGCAATCATTTATAATCAAAAATTTCCATCCTTAATCTTAATATTCCCATTTTAACACCTCTCGGGATTGGTCCTCTCCCTTTTTAAATTAGCCTAGCTTTGAATTTCGGCCAAATTACACACATTGTAAAAATTTCATCAAGATCGGTCCAGTAGTTTCGGAGTTTATCCCGGACAATGACGTAACACGATATTTTTATATATAAGATAAATTAATGTATGTGGGTAGATTATACCTCTGGGAAGAAAATATGTCAATTTACAAAGAGTTAAATTTGTTTTTTTTATTCATCGGATTTTAGTACGGTTAGGTTAGGATAGGATTTTGTATAAATTGATTATATTAATCCACTATAAGTGCGGAATTAAGTAAAAATGACAAACTCGGTATAACTTTAGAGTTAAATCATACACTTACGTACAAACAGCGCCGGGTCCGCGATATACCACAGATAGATTGCCTACCTGATAATGTACTGCTGCGAACCAGAATTTTTATTCCGGGCAACGGAAAAGCTAAGATAAGTTTTGAACATCATACACCGAATATTAAATAACAAATTGAACACAGTTTGAGTCATATAGAGTTGATACATTTAACGAGAAACAAAGTACACGGGATCAGTCAGTAATATTGTATGTACAATGAATGTTATACTAATTACCATATTGGTAAATAATACTTAATGTATTCATAAATACCTTTCTTTAGCAAAATGCAAGTTTTAACTGATTGTTTGGGTTAAATTATTTATTTTGTAATTATATGATATATAAATATTAATAAATACATAATAACATAATATGCTATCTACACGTTTTTAGTTAATAACCAAGTTAGTTTTAAAATTAATTACAAATGTCTAATTTTCAATTATTTGATTAAAGGAAAACCAGGATCTTACGTTCCCCAATCTTCATACCCAGAATCTGCTTATCCAGGTACCCCAGGTATAGAAAAAATGTATTTAATTTTCTGAGAAATGTCAATATTACTTTCATAGAAAATATAATATCTATAGACTATAAATATTTTATTTTGTACATACGAATACCTATAAAATAATATATTAACTGAATTAATATAATCTGGTTTTATTTTCTTACTAGGTCAACCAGGTCAACCAGGAACTCCAGGATTACCAGGTACCTATATATTTATATGAAAAAAGTTAAATGTATTAGTTACATAACATATTTACTATGAATAAAATGTTTATAGATTATTGATATTGACATTTTTAATATAAACTATGTAGGTAAACCAGGAGCATCAGTTATACCTAGTATACCGTCATATGAAAAACCACAACCAACTTACCAAAAACCAAATGTAGGATACCCCGGAAGTCCAGGTAAATTAATATTTAATATGAATATTGTATTACATTAAGTATTGTATTAGAAATTAGAATAACATTTTTATTTTTTTATAAAAATATCATAATATTTTATTCATAAAATATAAATTCTAATAAGAAATAATATATTTTCAGGCCAACCAGGTACTCCAGGTTTACCAGGATCACCAGGATTACCAGGCACAATTTCATACCCAAAACCCACACCAACATCCGCATATCCCGTAGGACCAGGTAATGCAATAATAAATACTAATACAAATTATAATTAAAAATGGGTCCCTTAAATAAAGATTAATTTATCTAATAAAAATTGTAATATCTATACAAAACCTATATGACTCGTTATAATTATATCTTATAAATAATTAAATATAACATGCAATTTAAATATAACAAAGGAATGTTTAAAATAAAAATATTATACCTAAGCTTAAAATAATAGAAATATTTGAATATTTGAAGCATATTATTACAAAATAATAAATATGACTACAACTAAGTACAACGGTTTTACACTTAATCAGCATATTATACAAATACCACACATTTATGATTTATGCAGTTTATTTATTCATTTATTTTAGATTTATTCATCTTGTATTAAGACTTGGAACAAAAAATATTAAATTAAATCAACATGATATATAATAAAATATATTTGAAATAAATAGAACATGTTTATGTGATCATAAACACAATATACTAGTATTATGATTTATTTATTTTCTTAATTAAAAATATTTTTTTAGGTCAATCAGGATACCCTGGCTCTCCCGGACTTCCAGGTAATTTTATCAAAAATATATTATATAGGAAAAAATAACATCTTATCATCATTCATAAAATTAGTAAAAAAATGAACGAAGATATATTTTATAAATCCCTTCAATCACAATATTGAAAGCTATAAAAGAAAAAATCCATTAAATCTATATATATATATACATAAATGTAATGCATAGGTAGGTTAAATAAGTTACTCGCTATCTAAAATAATGATGTATTCAATCACATAATTGTATTTATAAAAATAAGAAGTTCACTACATTATATGCTTATGAATATAGTTTAATTACAGTTATCAATTACCTACAGAAAAAATAAAATGTTTTGAGAAATATTTAATGAAGAATATTATAATAGTATAAAATAAGTACATATTAATGTGGAAAATAATTGTATCAACTTAACATTGCTCAATTCTCATTATTTTCTAATGATTAACTACGTTGGTGAAAAAGTAAAAATTACAATTCAACATTAACACTAAATAATATTCCTATCAGTAATTCAGTATTCTGTTCAAACTTTTTTTTATATAAATATTATTCTTATTTTTAAAGGTCAACCAGGAACACCAGGTCTACCTGGGTCTGTATACCAACCTTCATATCAAAAACCATCTTCTGTTAATCAATATGGAAATCCATCTCTATATCCAGTATCTTCTTATCCTGGAAGTCAAGGTAAACAATATAAATTAATATAAATAAAATAATTTTTAAAAAAAATACGTAAAATATAAGATTTTTCTTTGTTTTATTCAAAGATAATAACATATAATAAAACTCTTTTAGGATTACCCGGAACACCAGGAACACCAGGTACTTATTATTAATTGAAAGTATAACAAAATGTACAAAATGCATTAATTAACGTTTTAAACAAATAACTTTACTAAAATCTATAGTTTAAATATTAATTATTAAAGCAACAATTTAAAATTGTTTAATTAAGGTCAACCCGGTACACCTGGATCACCAGGCTCAGCTTATCCAGGTTCTACATTGAATCAAACGCCTAATTATCAATCTGTTAAACCAAGTTCTTCATATCCAGGAAGTCCAGGTAAAAATATTCACATTTGATTAGTTATAATATTATAATCAACTAAAAATAAATGGAAATAATTAAATTAGAATAATTATAATATATATTTCCCATTATTTTATATTTTAGGTCAACCAGGCACTCCAGGATTACCAGGTAAATAACATTGTCATATACAGCTTAAAATTAAAAAAAATAAACTTTAGTATAATGAATTCAATTTAAAAACAAAAAGTTTCTAACTTAAAAATGTACTTTCTGGCAGTATATTCTATAATAACGTAACCGTAACAGTAAGTAAGTTAAATGTGACAATTCGTCGAAACATACAATACAAAAAAATCCACAATTCATAAAAAATACTTATTTTTGGTTTATTTTGAAATTTCCTGTTTGTTTTACTCATTCAAGTAATAATAATATCCTTTATATTTCAATTGACATAGGTTAGGTTAGGTTAGGTTAGGACAGAACTGCTGTTTTGTACCTATATCACTATATTATAATTATAGTAAGATAAATTATAGATAAACACATAAGTATTTTTTTTTTTAAATAAGTACCTAGCTTGAATTTTATAATTCTGAAAACAACTTGCTATACAGTATACTATAATAATTTAAAATGTATACTTGACGAGTATCGGCGACGGCACTAACAGATGTCATAATTTATTATACATTTATAATTTAAGTACATACGTATATTATCATATACATAAAAGTTTTAAATTATTTCTTAACAAGAAAAGACTTAACGATTATCTCCTCAAATTATTTTTTGTATAATAATTTGTGAAACATAATTATAGGTCAACCAGGAACTCCAGGTATACCAAGCCAGCCTTCTTATCAAAAACCAAATCCACCAACATATCCTTCTCAACCATCTTATTCCGGTTATCCCGGAAGCTCAGGTATATATAATAAAAAAAAAAACATTCTGTACCTATTATAATTCTAAATAAGTACATATTTAAAACTAAAATTTCTCCATAATGTTGAAACAATTTCAAACATTCAAATTTTAAACGATGTATTTGTTCATAACTGTGATTTATACCTCAGGTCAACCAGGAAAACCAGGTACTCCTGGTACTCCAGGTACACCAGGACTTCCCGCGGGACCGACCTACCAAAAACCTACACCTCCTGCTGGATATCCAGGATCTCCTGGTACACCAGGTACATTTAAACTTACATTTTTATCTAAACGATTTAAATATAGTATAATTATACTATATATTTATTGATTTAACCAATTCATTTATAATATATTATCAAATATTATATAGAAACTCTTTAACTTGTTTTTAATTTTAGTTTTTCTGAATTAAATACAATATTATACTAACTTGTTGTTAATAATTTAGGTCAACCAGGAACCCCTGGCCTCCCAGGTATTCCAGCTCAATCATTTGGTCAATATCCTCAACCTTCAGTTGACTATGGAAAACCTAATCTATCAGGATATCCCGGTTCTACAGGTAAAATTTATTATAAAAAAGATTTTTTTAGGAGGGTTTTGGTTATTAAGATTCCCAATAAAAACACATTTTAGAGATTTTTATAATTCTTATATAAGATATATAAATTAGTTAAGAGTTTTTAGTTTGAATTTACAAGCTAATGGTAACGTAAAAATGTTCTTTGCAATATAAAGAATCAAAAACTGTACAACGGTTGAAAAATATGTAATTAAAATATTTGATCATTGATAAGTTTTTATTTAGCCTTAGTAATATACTATTCGTAATTTATTTTCTTGTGTAACATAGTTTTGATTTTGTTTAAGGTCAACCAGGCCTTCCCGGTCAACCAGGCACTCCAGGAACCCCAGGAACTCCAGGTTCTTATCCCACTTCACCAAAACCCAGCCCATACCCCATAAATCCAGGCAGTGGAAGTGTATCAGGTGAATATTTAAATAACTAAATATTTTTATATTTTAGGTCAACCTCCAGGATTACCAGATAAAACACATTGCAATATGCGGCTTAATATTAAAGAAAACAACTTTATTCTAATGATTTAAATTTAAAAACAAAATTGTTTCATCAACCATTGATCTGTTTTTTTAAGGTCTGATGCTGTTAGATACCTAATGAACCTTGTCATACAATTTTTAAATTTTAAGAACTCAATAAATTTCAAAATCCAAGCAGTTAGGCGAATTAACTTCTTCCATTCTGAATGCGCATCTAACAATACATTTCTACGTTGTACTATAACCAGACTCAATTGCATAGTTCTAAGCTCTGGTAGTGCTTCTTCTGGTATCTTTTCAAAATTAGCTTTCTTGCTCTAAGAATCTGTATCGCTTGATAGCCAATGTGGGCCAAACCACCAACCATTTGCTTCTTGCAACACTTGCGCTGTTACTCCTCTGGAAAGGACGTTGGCTGGATTTTCATTTGTTGGTACATGATTCCACTGTTTGGCTGTTGTTATTTCTAGTCTTTGACTAACACCGTTAGCTAAAAATAACTTTAATCGTGATGAATGACTGTTAAGCCACCCTAAGACTATCATTGAATTTATCCACAAATGAATAGTTTCACAATGTATGCTCCAAGAGTCTGCTACCCTTGATGCTAGCTGAGCTAAGAGTAGTGCTCCACTTAGCTCTAGTCTTGGAATAGTTGTTGTTTTGAGTTGTTTTGAGCTACTATAGTTTTTGAACAAAGCAACCACGAATGCCTTGATGATCTGAACTCCGTAAGTATATGCACTGTATAGCTCCGAAAGCTTGAATTTATGCGTCAAAAAATCCATGCACTACAAATTGGACACCAGGCTGGAACTTGCACTTGCGATGAATACAAAGTTCCTAGTAACTCCAATTCATAGTAGTACTTTCTCAATTTTTCTTGGATATCTGCCTATAGTGGTGCATACCAATCAACTTTTTGCTGCCAGAGATGTTGAAGAAAAAACTTGCCTTTGATGAGCACTGGATTCAAGAATCCTAATAGATCGAACACCCTATTTAGTTCTGAGAGAAACATTCTCATAGTCAGTGTAACTCTATCTAAAGAAATCGAAATATTAAACTTGAACTGTTCAAGTGCTGGTTGCCAGCATAGTCCTAATGATTTATCCTAGATTTAAAGTGAAATAAGGATTTTTTTGGTTCTCACTTATGTTGGCAATGATCAAATGCAAATTCGAACACCACCTTCTAAGTGGTAGTTTCACAGATTCCAAAATGCCGGGTATCTGCCTTTGTAATTGCATACATTCTTCTACCGTATCACAAACTGTCATTAGATCATCCATGTAGAAGTCTCTGTTTATTACTTCTGCCACATTTGGATTCTCCATTTCTACTTCTTCAGCTAGCGTAACTAAATATTACGTTGCTATAAAGGATGCTGGTGTTGTACCATATGTAATTATCCTCAGATTGTATGTTCGGAGCACTTCACTTGGATTTGCACGCCAAAGTATCCTTTGTAAGTGACAATCTTCTGGCGTTACCTTTATCTGCGGAAACATTTTCTCGATATCGGCCGTGATTACATACTGATGTTTCCGAAATCTAACTAGAATTGAAAAAATATCTTCTTGGACTGTTGGCCCACGCATGAGTACATATTTAATGCCAATCCAGATCCACTCGTTACTGTTCATCTCATTGGAATCTAAATCTTAAGATTAAAAACATTGCTAAACTGTCTCCTAAGTTTTGAATCTCTGGCTTGGTTGGTAACCGCAGAACAAAGCGACCATCTTCACTTCGCCTAACTGACTTCTGGATATTGTTCCTCATCTGCAAGTACTACCTTCTAACACTTTCCATAGTTTCTCCAAAGGAATTAATGCCTAGAAGACAAGTAACTTCGAACCCACCTGTCACAATCCAGCCAAGATTCGTGTCTTCAAAACTGAGGTTTCCTATTCCTAAAGACACGCACTCTGCCCCAGTAACTCATAAAATATGCGATGCACCTGTGTGTTGCGAGAATAACAATCAATACTGTACTGAGGAAAAATAACTCAATACCTATAGACTAAACACATATAACATGACACGGCAATCGTTGTGTATAAAACCAACATATATAATTCACAATTTCAACAATAATAATTTGTAATTACCTATGATAAAATGTGCGTGTTTGTAAGTATGTGTGTGTGTCAGCCTGCGAAGCGCGCAAATACGGATTACCTTTAATTTGAGATGACGCGAGTATCGGCGGCGGCACTAACAGATGTCATAATTTATTATACATTTATAATTTAAGTACATACGTATATTATCATATTTTAAAAAATATTTAAATTAATTCTTAACAAGAAAAGATTTAACAATTATCTTCTCAATATATTTGTTATATAATAATATGTGAAATATAATTATAGGTCAACCAGGAACCTCAGGTATACAAAGTCAGCCATCTTATCAAAAACCAAATCCACCAACATACCCAGTTAAGCCCACATATCCTTCTCAACCATCTTATTCCGGTTATCCCGGAAGCTCAGGTAAATATAATTTTAAAAAAAACATTCTGTACCTATTATAATTCTAAATAAGTACATATTTAAAACTAAAATTTCTTCATAACGTTGGAGCAATTTCAAACATACAAATTTTAAAAGATGTATTTGTTCATAACTGTGATTTATACCTCAGGTCAACCAGGAAAACCAGGTACTCCTGGTACTCCAGGTACACCAGGTACACCAGGACTTCCCGCGGGACCGTCCTACCAAAAACCTACACCTCCTGCTGGATATCCAGGATCGCCTGGTACACCAGGTACATTTAAACTAACATTTTTATCTACACGGTTTAAATATAGTATAATTACCTATACATATATTTATTGATTTAATCTACTCATCTATAATATATCAAATATTATATAGAAACTCACTACTTTTAACTTGTTTTTAATTTCAGTTTTTCTGAATTAAATACAATATTATACTAACTTGTTGTTAATAATTTAGGTCAACCAGGAACCCCTGGCCTCCCAGGTATTCCAGCTCAATCTTTTGGTCAATATCCTCAACCTTCAGTTGACTATGGAAAACCTAATCTATCAGGATATCCCGGTTCTACAGGTAAAATTTATTATAAAAAAGATTTTTTTAGGAGGGTTTTGGTTATTAAGATTCCCAATAAAAACACATTTTATAGATTTTTATAATTCTTATATAAGATATATAAATTAGTTAAGAGTTTTTAGTTTGAATTTACAAGCTAGTGGTAACGTAAAAATGTGCTTTGCAATATAAAGAATCAAAAACTGTACAATGGTTGAAAAATATGTAATTAAAATATTTGATCATTGATAAGTTTTTGTTTAGTTTTAGTAATGTAATATTCGTAATTTATTTTCTTGTGTAACATAAATTTACTTTTGTTTAAGGTCAACCAGGCCTTCCCGGTCAACCAGGCACTCCAGGAACCCCAGGAACTCCAGGTTCTTATCCCACTTCACCAAAACCCAGCCCATACCCCATAAATCCAGGCAGTGGAAGTGTATCAGGTGAATATTTAAATAACTAAATATTTTTATATTTTAGGACAACCTCCAGGATTACCAGATAAAACACATTGCAATATGCGGCTTAAAATTAAAGAAAACAACTTTATTCTAATGATTTAAATTTAAAAACAAAATTGTTTTTAACTTAAAAATGTACTTTCTGGCCACATATTCTAGAATAACGTAATTGTAACAGTAAGTTAGTTAAAAGTGACTATTCATCAAAAAATACAACAAAAAAAATCCACAATTCATAAATAATACTTATTTTTGGTTTATTTTGAAATACCCTGTTTGCTTTACTCATTCAACTGATAATAATATCTTTAATATTCCATTTGGCATAGGTATAGGCACATAGCCACGGTGATATTATAAATATTTTGACATAACTGCTGTTTTTTACCTACATCACTATACAACAACTTGTTATATTTAGTATACTGTAATAATTTAAAATGTATACTTGTATATGAAAATACTACCTACTTATGTAATCTGTACAATGTACATGAAAATTGCTAAATTATATCATTTTTGATGTCATAATTTATCATACATTTATAATTTAAGTACATACGTATATAATCATATTCTTAAGAGTTTTAAATTATTTCTTAACAAGAAAAGACTTAACGATTATCTCTTCAATATATTTGTTGTATAATAATTTGTGAAATATAATTATAGGTCAACCAGGAACTCTAGGTATACCAAGCCAGCCTTCTTATCAAAAACCAAATTCACCAACATATCCTTCTCAACCATCTTATTCCGGTTATCCCGGAAGCTCAGGTATATATAATTTAAAAAAAATCATTCTGTACCTATTATAATTCTAAATAAGTACATATTTAAAACTAAAATTTCTTCATAACGTTGGAGCAATTTCAAACATATAAATTTTAAACGATGTATTTGTTCATAACTGTGATTTATACCTCAGGTCAACCAGGGAAACCAGGTACTCCTGGTACTCCAGGTACACCAGGACTTCCCGCGGGACCGTCCTACCAAAAACCTACACCTCCTGCTGGATATCCAGGATCTCCTGGTACACCAGGTACATTTAAACTTACATTTTTATCTACACGGTTTAAATATAGTATAATTACCTAAACATATATTTATTGATTTAATCTACTCGTCTATAATATATCAAATATTATATAGAAACTCACTACTTCTAACTTGTTTTTAATTTTAGTATTTCTGAATTAAATAAAATATTATACTAACTTGTTGTTAATAATTTAGGTCAACCAGGAACCCCTGGCCTCCCAGGTATTCCAGCTCAATCATTTGGTCAATATCCTCAACCTTCAGTTGACTATGGAAAACCTAATCTATCAGGATATCCCGGTTCTACAGGTAAAATTTATTATATAAAGATTTTTTTAGGGGGGGTTTGGTTATTAAGATTCCCAATAAAAACACATTTTATAGATTTTTATAATTCTTATATAAGATATATAAATTAGTTAAGAGTTTTTAGTTTGAATTTACAAGCTAGTGGTAACGTAAAAATGTGCTTTGCAATATAAAGTATCAAAAACTATACAATGGTTGAAAAATATGTAATTAAAATATTTGATCATTGATAAGTTTTTGTTTAGTTTTAGTAATGTAATATTCGTAATTTATTTTCTTGTGTAACTTAGTTTTACTTTTGTTTAAGGTCAACCAGGCCTTCCCGGTCAACCAGGCACTCCAGGAACCCCAGGAACTCCAGGTTCTTATCCCACTTCACCAAAACCCAGCCCATCTCCCATTAATCCAGGCAGTGGAAGTATATCAGGTGAATATTTAAATAACTAAATGTTTTTTTGAATTTATAATGAATCAAAATTTTTTTTAAGGTTTACCATCCAATGGTTATCCATCATCAATTGGTCAAACCCAAACAGGTTATCCAAACAAACCTATTCCTCAACCATCATACCCGGGTCAGAGTTATGTTTATCCTACCAGCTATCCTCAAAGACCAAATGTTCCTGACTATGGAGCACAGCAACCAAATGAATATCCTGGGTATTTAAGTTCAGGTTACCCAGTACCCCCTCCACCTAACGCACCACTTCCTAATTACCCACCACCTAGTTCACCATCTGGTTACTCTGGGTATTTCGAATTGTACCCGGGTCAAAATCAAATATACCCCGGTCAACCAGATTTTAATGCATACCCAGCTGGTGATCAATATCCTTTCAACGGAAACGCTTATGGTAATCCTAAACAACAATTTACTTCCCCAGCAACAGAAAACAAAGGTAAAACACCTCAAATAACTACTCCTGTTGCTACCCCAACATATGGTTATAAGAGTGAGTCTAGTCAAACTTCTGTGGAGTACCCAGAAAAACCTAGTTTGATAGATATACGCATTAATGTGCCAAATGTACCTGAATCTAACGATGGCCAAAAAGCCGTAATTTTAGGTAAAAATGAATTAATAGGAACATCGTCAGGATCATCTGGATATTCCAGTTCACTTACTCCGCAATACGTAAGCAGTCCTACAAAGGCACCCAAATTACCATATCAATTTGGTCAAGAATCAAATCAGGTAGTCTTATCATCAAGCAAACCAGAAACCAGCACTCCATTTTATAGTGTATCCACCAAAACAGCATCGACACCTGAAAATACAAATTTAGTGCAATCAACTAGTACCATATCCTACGAAGATCAATTTAGTACTCTTTCACCGGATTCTTCGACGCCTGTCAATATAATTCCTTATCCACTACCAATTGTGCCAAACCCAGGATCTTGTCCATGTTATTTTGTTCCACCAACAAGTAACAATTCTACCAATCAAATACAACAACAACAAACAACAGTTGACTTAAATAATCTCCCGGAGGGTGCTGTTATTGGATTCGTGCCGGTAGTATTTTATCCATCATGTGGAGCAGGAAGCGCAGTATCAAAAGAAGTGCTATCATCTAAGTTAAATCCCGTTTTCCCTTCGGCTTATCAAGTACCATATAAATGTTCATATTGTGAACAAAGTGAATCACAAACCGCGAATATCAGAAGCAGTTTCAATCAAGTAATAAAACAAAGTCAATTAAATCCATCTGTTGTAATTAAAAGTCCAAGTAGGAAGAATTACCCAAATGCCCCAATTTATGACCAACCAGAATTTGGAAGAAAGATAAAAGTTGTAAGAAGGAAAACTATAGATTAGTAATATTGAAAATAATCAATACACATTTCAAGACTAAAAAAATACAAATTACAAAACAAATAAATCGGCAACAGGATAAATATTATAACATTTCAATATTTTTTTATATTTGGACATACGGCTATACGATTACATCCATATTGTACTAAAAACAATTTACAATAATTATGTCATATTATAAAATTTAATGCCACAAAAGCTCAGGTAATTTTATTTTTAGTTTAAGTTTATTTTATTGATTGTAATCCAAATTATAAGGATATTTTTTTATTTAAATTGTTTTTTTTTTTTTTAATAAACATTTAATAAGATCAATATGTACAATATATTGTAATTAAATATTCGAAACTGAAAGTAATTGTGTGAATGTATAATTTATTTTATTTCACAGCAATTTTAATTGTACCATTTTGATTTAATGAAAATGTTGTATTACGTTTATTAATTTATACTATCTGTTAATTATAACCCGTCCAGAAGTTACCAAACATTTACTGTCAATTTATAGATACTTTCGTAAGCCTAAATAAATCTATTGTTACGATAAAACTGTATATATTTATAAGATGGTAACTCCTGGATAGACGTTGATTGACAATTTTGATTTTCTCTTAATGAATATTTGTTTCTATGTGCCGTACCTAATTAATGTCAATTAAAAATAAATAAAATATAAATAATTTGAATTGTAAAATTGTGTGTACACTTTATTAAATATAAAATATTCCATTAAAAAAAGGCATTTCAATAAGAAAAAATATATCGAAGCAATGTAGTATTATTAATCTATATTAACTAAAAATAAAATATTATATTGAAAATGATAAATTAAGGTATAAAAATAGCCTAATTTTATATTTTTACTATGTACATAAAATTATTATTTAATTTTATGCATTAATAATTATTATTGCAAGTGATCCAAATTAAAATTTTAAATTTAGATATGCATAATATGTTTCCAATAGCGTTTTTTTAAATGTTTTATTTAAAAAAGCAACATTAATTTATATATATTCCATTTCATGGAATACATGGCATATTTGTTATGACTTATGAGTTATCAATATATTTTTGGATAGACTAATTAGGAACATTTTTCAATTTTAATGGATTTCGCACAAATTGACACACACTCAAATATCACTCTTCAACAAATTGGTCCCTATATATGTTTAGTTAGTATGAATTCAATGGGTGAAACACATTCTACACAATATTCCTATACGTTCTTAGTTCTAGTGAAGTGATGTTGAGGTCTTGGAAAATATTGTCATAATTAGTATTACACAAATATACATTCTATAGTAGTAGGTAGCCATTATAGTAGGTATATAGAATGGTTTAAATATACAGGTTATTGCATATCTACTCGGATTGTTATCATAAGAAACAAAATAGCTGCGTAAAGGGATATCACAAATATCAATTTTTCTTATCATCAAAAATACGCCGAAAAAAGCTAACAAATTCAAAATCCCGCGCTTATATACAATATACTTAATTATTATTGGCTCCTTTTACGTTGCCATTTTTGTTTTTATCATAAAATATTTGATTGAGAAGGGGTATTTATGCAATAACCTTGTATATTTCAACCATGGTTTATAGTTAATATTATTCACAGTTGAATTATTATTTTACACATTATGATAATTTCAATTGACAAAGGTTTTGATGGATATTATTATAATATATTATTGAGAATTATGTGGCTGCAGCAGCTAATGATCTGTGAATACGTTGAGTATAATACCACGATAATTAAAATTAGAAAAAAAAAAAAACATTACATAATCTATAAGAGCGATGTTTGTTATAGAGAATAAAATGTTTAAAATCCATATACCTATTATGCCGTGTATATATAGGTACCAAAGGAGAAGGGATTAACTATTGACTAAAGGATAATGTAAAATGTGTTTAACTATATTAGGTTATTTGATAAAATATTAGGTACTTATGCATTGTAATTTGAATAAAATTAGTAGAGACGGCTTAGAAATTGTAACAGTTATTGCTATAAATGCCGTGGAACGAGCAAACGGTAATGTGAACTGTAAACTGTTCTGCTTTATCTCTAAACTTAGTGGTGGTTTAGTTGGTATATGGATTAATGTAAAATGTACCCTTACTGTGATATTATTATTTGTCCTTGAAAT
The DNA here is from genome assembly GCF_005508785.2 of Acyrthosiphon pisum. Classification (NCBI taxonomy): domain Eukaryota; kingdom Metazoa; phylum Arthropoda; class Insecta; order Hemiptera; family Aphididae; genus Acyrthosiphon; species Acyrthosiphon pisum. Next base: position 80,511,557 of record NC_042495.1, on the reverse strand, counting down.
TAAAAGCTTCTGGATATTTGAGATGTCGGAAACATTCGTTTGTATGTGTAATAACTAATAATGTTATTTATTTATATTTTATAATAATTTAATAAGTCGTAACAATGGTGATTACCTTGAATTTAATAACAGTGAATTGTTGATAAAATATTATATTAAAGTATTTGTCACGTTCAAAAACAAAATTAAATATTAAATTATGACAACAAAACAAATAGCTTATTTCATTCATATAATGGTATAAATATTTTGGACGTAAATATCACTATAATTATATAGATATTTGAAAAATAAGACAAAAGTTTCAATATTGTTTTCAGACATATTCATAATTTTGACCACTTCCCCCTCCCCTTCCCATTATTATACATGTACATTTTCTACTAGGAAAATTAATTTTATATAATATTCTGTAGGTATGATAATAATTAAATAGGAAAGACAAATTAACCTAAAATATATTTTATTTTAATGTATCTACGTTCAATTTTACTAGGGTATAATACTATTTAAGTGGTTTTTCAAATTGAACATCGAAATCCTTTCATATTCTCCCGAAAAGGTATTAATTATCTGTCACTGGAAAATACGCATTATATTAGATAAATAAAAAATTGCACATGCAGTTAAACTTCCATATTACAGTCTCGTGGGCAAAAAAAAATATTCGTATTATAATATAGAGATATTCGTTGAATAGAATTAAATAGGTACATTTGGTTCTAATTTGCAGGTTTAGTTCTCAAAAATATTTTTTATATGGAAGTTCGTTATATTATGGAAGTTTCATATATGATAAATGTCGTATACCATAGCCACGCCGTATGTCATGCAACTGATATTTTAACCGAGAAAGCAATTTAGTAATTTTTTGAAATAATTTTATATCTATTTAAAATTGTAATCTTTTGGGTAGGTCGTAGGTATGATAATACAACATATTATGGGTTGAAACTTGAATTCCAATAAAATGTTTATATGGTAGTATAGTATACTATACTATAGTATAGTATAGTATAGTATAGAACATAGGTAGGTACAACTAATTATAATACGTATTATAATTTGCTGCATGGTCTATTATAGCTATTCAATTTTAATATTTGATAACAGTAGACCTTTTTATAATGGAATCTCTAGGGACCAACTGATTTTTTCTTAATATAAGAGTATACGTTGTAGGGAGACAGCCGATATAAGGTATATAGGAACTTATGTTAATTTCTGTTTTAAGGATATTTTTGTATTATATGAGGTCCGTTATAAGGAGGTCTTACTGTATATTACAGGTTATAAATAACGCTTTGATTATATTTGAATGTCGATAAACATATAGTATCCTATAGTAATCACTGTTTTTAAAAAGGACATTCGTCTCATATCAATCACAATGTATAAGCGGCAAATAAACTAAAATTAATTAAACAAACAAATAACCTTATTTTAAACAATTGACTAATTGAAGCATTGATTGATTGATCAATCGAGGGGTCCGGACGTCGATTAAAATGCGAATGACCGGATCCTATGACCTCAGATGACGAGAGTGGTACTAAACTGTATAGAATTGATGCCTTTAGCTATTGTATAATATAATATGTCTAAGTTTAAGAAAAATCATAATTTACGATAATATTGATTTTGTGATTACAAAACAAATGTTAACAGTTTTGGTCAAATAGCTTCTTGTAATGACACTCAACGTAAAATATTTAAATGGTAAATGATTTAATTCATATTTCATGGTAACAGTTTTGTGAAATATAATTATTATTAGTGAAATATGCTTTCATGAAGGATTCGTTAGTAGTAATAGTTATCGGTATTCACTTACAATAATCGAATATATCACTTACAAAAATACGAAATCTCTCAAGTAGTGTCAACACATATAATAACAATAATACATTTGTGAAAACAAATTACTTGTCAAGGTTATAATGTGAAACCAACTTTATTATAATAATATTAAGTTTTACTTTTTCCAATGAAAAATATTGTGCGCAGTACCTACCTACATAAATATTGAAAATTAAAGTTATTCATGACTCAGATACCTACATAAATCGTAATTTGTATAATATTTTAATGATATTTATATTTTGTACATAATTATGTCAGATTAATATTTTAAAATAATATTTTTCTTAATTAAGTTTTTATCAATTTTTGTTCGACAATTAATATAATAATATTCGGGCGATTGTAAATTTTGATAATAAGTACATGATTGCGCATACGGCACGATTGGGAACGTACTTTGTCTGGACAAATATAAACTCGATTACCATTTTTTGTTGTAAACTTGGGCCTGCAATTAGAGGGTAACGAAAATGTCAATATTGTAAACTCGGCCCAGTAATATCAAGTAATTACAACGTCGATTGTAATCTCCGCTTCACAAATATACATTATTCAACTCATCTGATTATTATATTTCGTCATCAATAAATGATAAAAAGTAATACAAACAGAAATGTAAATTCCTGACCAAGCCATTGAAATATCAAAACTCAAAAACTAGTAACGATATAATTATTAGACGTAACGCCGCTTCGAAAATATAAAATTACATACAAAGTAGGCACCTGCATCTTAATATTATTAAAATTAATCTGATAAAAAACAGTGGATATGTGGATAATGAGAATTGCTTCTTATACTAAATGATTCTCTCAATAATAAAAATAGTTTAACTATTAAAAAAAAAACGGCTTCTAGTTTATTTTTGCCTATAGATGAATTACCGAGCACATCCTGGCAAATTTTGAAAACATGTAAATTATGCTCGATATCAGCACGTGCAATAATAAAAATTGTAATTTTTAAGTGATTATAGGTGATCAGTCAATAATAATAAATAATAATATTATATAAATTTAAAATAACATACAGCGTATTATAGTAGGTACCTACTATACTATTATACTAGATTATAATATTAGTATTTTTATATATTCTGAAAGGTTACTGTGGGAGGGGAGGGTCCAGAACCCACCTCCCTTGAATTTTTTTAAAATAAGAAAAATGTAAGCTGTCATTACTGTTTATTGTATTCAGATAAATTTTATATTTTTGTTAGACCAGTTATAATGAGAACAAAGAGTTTTTATATTTTGAACGTAAATATTACAACTTATATTATAATAGTATAATAATACACAAAATGGTAATATTAATAGAAAGGCTATTTTAATATATATTTTTTACATTTCTAAAATAATACGCTTTTGTCCAAACACCAAGTCGTCAACAGGAATTGATTACTTTTTTATTTTATTATTTTATTTTAAATGCGGTAATTTTTTAGTTTATTTTAATTTGTATTATTTTACATTTCGTTTATATTTTACACTCACCTATTGATTTTTATAGATCATTTTAAGCGGGATTTACAAGTTTAAAATGTTTTGTATGAATAAATTATTGAAACTAAAACTATATATTTAAAAAGTATATCATAAGAATAGTTTTTTCTGTGATTTTAAAATTAAATTTTATATTTAGCAAACAGTTGTTGAAACTTTTAATATAAACTTCTCTTTAATTTGCAAGTTACTAAACTTTAATAATATACTTACTGTATTCATTTAACAAGATGAATTACATCGTGTATAAATGTTATACATCAAATGAGAACATTTAAATGTATATAATTTTGTATTTTAATTATAATACTAATTTTAATTAAAGTATTAATATTTTTTTATACCTACTTATATTATTGATGTTTAAATTGAATATTGAATCAAAGTTACAATCTTATCGTAAAAGATTATAACTATCTTAATTATTTGACATTCTACAACAATACAAATATTTTTAAAATACCTAATTGAATCATTTAATCATGACTTTCATAACAATTAATGTATTAAGAAATACTCAATGATGATTTTCTTTACGTAACAAATAAAAATAAAAATGTATTGATTTGTTGGAAAATACATGTTTTAAATATGGACCTTTTATTAATACCTAATATGTATTTTGTAATGTTATGGAGTCAGCTTCAGTTATCAGATACCATTAGAGATTATGAAAACTTGAATGACAATCTAGAATTTAAATAATGGGTGCATGGATATTTAAATCTTTACTGCACACACAGAACATAAGCAGACAAAACACTAGATAATACAAAATGTACAATCTAACATTATTCTATTACCACTAACTGTGTAACATTAATTAGAATCACTCCACATGTGATTTACTTAAAGACCAAATATACAATTATTATGTGTGGTCGTAATGAAATGTTAACATTTATAATGATAATATCTTTTAGAAAACATCACAATGTTTTTGCTTATTTGAAAGGTCTGAATATTAATCTAAGTTTCCACACAATTGGACATTCACACTTTTAATTAATCTTCTATTCAAATAAGTAAAAAACTATATTTTTTAAAGAACATGTTTTAATTTTAACATAAATAATAATTATTATACTTATATTGTAATGAATCTTTTTAATCTAGAAAAAATAAATAAATCATAATATAGTAATACATAATTAATTATTGTACATTAATTATAAGATTGTAGAAATTAACTTTAAATATATTATTTGCATGGACAACACTTATTAATTTAATTTTGGATTATGAGTGACGTGATGAATGCAATTTTGATTTAACAAAATCAATTGGTGAAGTCTATTTTAGAATTTGGGTCTGTGGCTTGGACTCCGTCTCGGTCTGGTCTAATCGATAAGCTTGAGGAACTACAAAGCCGTCTCGAAAAACATTGCTAACCGCATTGGTCTAGTATTGTTAGCTAAACTCGTCGGAAGTATTCTGATGCAATGTATACAATAGTTAATAAACCCTACGGTGGAATGTGCAGTGTTTTTATCACAAATTGATTATAAAGTATACCGGCTTCTATTTCTAGGAATAAATCTAATTTCATTGTCCGCTTAATTCTATGAACTATTTAAATAAAAGCCATATATGAGTCGTGTAACGCATATTACAGGCTTTAGTCAATTTTGATTTTAGTTTTGATCCAATTACCAATATTAAATGGCAGGTATTTAATTAATAATAATATTGTACCTACTATTGAATTTTTGTACCTTTTAATCATCTACGAAACTTACTGTAGGTATGGCTTTACCCCTCGCAGGTGTTAATTATTAATAAATTATAAATTATAATAAAATAGAAATATCAAATACTGCGTATTTGTGCTCAGTTTTTACTTACGTATTGTATACAGCGTATCATACGCTATGTTTCGTATTTTAGTATTTACAGATTATCTAAAGACGATTAAATTTCAAGTACTTATTCAAAAAAAAAAAAAAAATGTACTTATCTTGAACACATTAAGCGATTTATATACAACAAATGGCCATTAAAACTTTCATAAGGTTATATTATACACCCATTTTGGAGATTATTGATATTTTGTAAAAAAGTGGGTTAATGGTAAATAGGTTTCGAGTGAGTTGCTGTAAGGGATGTGTTAAATTGTGTTAAATTGTATTTAATTGATATATAATTGTATACGGAAAACGATTCTGAGTGGAGACGGCCTGTCAGCCTGTATCACTATATATCACACAGTATAATATATTTTCATGATAAAATTGTTGATATTGCTATTAAATTAATTAATTTTAATATGTATAAATATACAATATATACATATTAGTAGAAAAGATAAGCTTTAAGAATCTTCAAGTCTCAAGAGATCGATTTATATAATTGTTATTTAAAATAGTCCAGTAGTTTCCGAATCTATTAATTACAGTCAGATAGACTAACATCCATTTATTATACATAATTATTATAGATATAGATAGATGATATATTTATAAATTCAATTTACGCCCAAGTCATTGAATAATAAAGAGAGATCATAAATTATAAAACAGTACATTTTGTTTTACATTTTACAAATTAATTGTTTTAACAAAAAAGTTTTAGGTTTAAGATACAACCTAATCATAATCAATTTAGTTTTTCACATAATCGAAATTTATTTCTCTATAAATATTTTTTTTTGGCTTTTAGTTATTTATGTACATTACTCATTTATTATATATTTCTAGTTAAGAATTCAGTCAGTTAACTTAAATCATTTCAAGAAAATAATATACTGTAAGATTACCAAATATCAAGTTTTAATCATTCAGATAACGAAGGAACATATAAATACCACCGGGCTATTCTGTAATGGTTATTACATAAAAAAAAAACTGTTTTCTACCTTAGATAGGGTAATTGATGAACTGAATTAATAATTTTTAAACATAGTATCATATGTTATACGGTAGGGAGGTAATTATAATGTACCTACCTATACAGTTTTGTATAACGTTCAGTTTATACAATTTTGACTTGATTGTATATCGCTATACTTAATAACTTATAATTATCTTTACAGAGTGTAAAAAAATAAATTCTATAATATCTAATTCAATAAATTCTATAAATGAAAATTTCATTATTATTATCATTGATTTACGCATATTATATATTTGCATTGTATTGTTTATAACAGTGGTACAAGTTGTTTATATTTGAGAGGGGGGGATAAATACATTACATAAATATTACCCAAAAAAAGGTTTTGTATCCAGTGGCAGACTAAACTTCAGTTTTAAATGACGCATTTTCATAGTTAAGTATTTACCACCCACCACCACCGTTCTTTTTTCACTTCATATAACTTAATATAACAAAGTTATAGTATAAATACAATGTGATCAAAAAAGCCAAAAGGTCAGACTTCAGCATGTAATTCTGCGCCATAGTCACGGGGGGGGGGGGGGGGGATCAAAATTGGGCGCTTCAGCTCGCCACTGTTTGTATCTATTAAAAGCATACCTCAACACAACTATTTCACGTTTATTATGTGAACAATGTTCTTATGCATTAAGTGATCCATTTAAGTTTATAATTATAATCACACCCATTATTTTGAAAAGTAGTTTTAACTTAATTGAAAATATTATTTTCATAAAATTTGATATAATTTAAAACCACACAGATATATATCTGAAAAATAATTATATTTTTACAATTTTTTTTATCGTTGTAATTTTTTTATTTTTGAACTTTTTTTTACACCTCAAACTTTTATTTCATATTCCAAAGCCAACTATTATTTGGTGTATTTCAATGTATAAAAATCAAATGTTGGAGACGTAGTTCATTAGTAGTTTATTAGTATTGAAAGTTTAGATTATAGCGGAGTAGTGTACAACATTTTGTGGGGTAACTTGCCACTCTCTATCCGACTATCCGCTTATCTAAACTAGGTGCCTAAAATATTAACGAAAAACTCGTTCGAAATTTAATATTTGTAGATCAAAATACTCCGGATAATATAGTTCTGCTTCAAAATATGAAATAAAAACTGAACGGTGTGATTCAAAAATGTAAACAACTAAAACAGTAAAAATGTATTTTATTCAGAAATTTTGTTTTGAATTGACATCATTTTGATAGATGATATATGTAAAATCAAAGCTCACATTCCACAATCACATTTATAATATTATAACTTGTGAAGCTTTAAGAACTCTGGGATTTATGAATCGTAGGCATGACAAATTATAGAGTTATATCAGCAACAAGACGTATTTAAATCTCGTTTGCGCATCCCCACTTTTTCGTATGTGTTAGGTTCTCCAATTTTCATGCTTTGGTATATGCGACCAATGAGAGGCGGAGAACGTTACTCACAGTAAAAAGTGGGGGATATGCGCATCAAAAATCACAATGTTATTGATGTACCTATATACTTTGTCACAATGGTAGGTTTATGCAATGGTGGGCAAGTTAATGAAAATAATTAACTGTAGCAAGTTAAGTTAATTCAATTAAATTGCCTTCAGTTAAGTTAAAAGTTAACAAAAAAAAAAATTTAACTAGATAAGTTTAAAGTTAAGATAGAAAATAAAATTAAATATTATCTCAATTCAAAAAAAGTTAATTTTTTTGAAGGTACAATATTTTTAAGTCATAAACTGCCATAGTATTTTGTTATACACAAAACATTTACCAAGACGTTTAACACTATATAAAAAAATAGATTTATTATAATATATAATTCGAAAATAAATTATCAAAATCGTAAAAGAGTCGACGAATCAGTATTGTCTAGTTGATTACGTATGACTAGAAAAAAAAATTAACTTTTTAACTTAACTTTAACTTTTTAACAAGTTAATGCCCACCTTTGGGTATTTGTATTAAATTCAAGTTCAATACTTCTCTTAAAGTGTTTTAATGCTCGCTTGTTCGCTTTATTCTTAAGTATGGTCTAATATTATCTGGAACCTTCATAGATAGATAGGTAGAGTTAGTCTTCAACTTAAACACGTGCAAAGTAAATTTTTGATTTTTTTTTTTATCGTGTACCATAATAATATATTGATTTTCTACACCCCCATGGTTATAATTCAGTGTTTGAATGTTTAGGAATAATTCCCAGAGTCCTGAGTCTATCTTTAATTAATCGTAGGCGTGTGGAAACCGGGTTATTTTGGAAAAATTAACATTTGAGAAAGTTTACGTAGTAAAATTAATTTTCACGTATCAGGCCGTGACTTTCTTCATGCATATAATTTTTATGTTCCTTTATAAGCACCTGAAAAATAAATAGTCCTCTTGTCAGAGTGAAGCAGATGACAAATGAAGATCCTTATTTTTCTCTGTAGTGCTATTTTAATATTATATTTGTATCTCAATTTTTTTGCTTTATAGTAATTATTATTACATTTTTATTTTTATTTGTACATCGCTGCTACATTCCTGTGTTTAATTATTTTTCATTATTGTATGAACCAAGTTCTAATTAATTGTTAATCCATTGCAATAGTCCTACGGCATGTTTACCTAAATGGCTAAATATATAAATTATTAAATAAAATCAGAGTTCAACATTGGTTTCGTTACTATTTCTCTTCTTGGAATATAAAAGCCGGATTCAATAAACTGTTTCATTTGTTAATTACCACATAACTTCAAAATATATGCTATATATAATACAGCCTCTGTGGCTTTGTTATTGTAGAAATTAATTGTTAATTCAACCATCATACCTTAAACTTCAATCATATATAATAATAATTAAATCAATACACCATATTTAATATTTTTTTTTCTGAAGGTTTAATAAGGCTATACATATAAATAAAATAAATACCTCTCATAATTTCTAATAATAAATATATTTATAACATTTAAGCATAATATTTTATTTTAATTTGTTTAAAATCCTATAATATGAAGTTCTACAGTTATACGGTTTCAAATGGGATCGTTTGATGTAAACATAACTATATTAAACTACTTTTACTATTTTACATCAGGTGGATAAAAATTGATTTATCTACTTTACATAAATACTTACTTAAGTAATTAAAAGTTTTTTTTTCCATGGTATATAGGTGTTTTTAGATAGGTATAATAATTAAATTTCAAAAAAATAAAAGTATAGTAACTTTTCATCGCTAAAATAAAAGTATAATTGGATTTTCTTAGAAGACCAACAATAAACTTGATAAATGGTTCTGTACATACTCACTTGTTCTTAAATTTTTTTCAGAAAACGTATTTTATGATTTCAATGTGACTGTGTCGAAAAATTGTTACTATACGTGATGCTGGTACCAATAGACTGATCAGGATTGAACCCAACAAATTTATTTTAAGACACTTAATCATATAATATATACATTTTTGTTTGTTAAAATAAATGACCCTTACAATTAATTATATAAAAATGAGAAAACGATAATGTCGTTTTAATTGTATTATATTAACATAAACCATACATAAGTGCAACGAATAATGAAATAAACATTAACTTGTGTTACATAATTATGTATGGAATTTTTTCGTATAAATATTTATGCTGTTAATTAGCAACTCAAACATAAATATATGTCCTTACATATTATATACATATAATAAAACATTATAGAAATGAATAACAAACGATAATTTTATGTATAAATTTGCTTACCTAATACTATTATTATATCATTGTGATATATTATAATTTATTAATTTAATTAACTTTATATACGAGTTATAAAATATATTATTAATGTACGATGGACCCGCTTGGAAAAAAACGAATTCTTGTCTGTTAATTTTAACCGTGATACACCTACATTCTTACATGTAAAGGGCCAATGAGGAAGAGCTGGTTGGAAAATACCGTTAAGCAGGCCAAACTTAAGATGGGATGACAGAATAAAAAAGGATGTAGACACAGCAGTTCGCAGGAGAGAGTTGAGAATCAATAGATAAAGATGGTGGAAAAATTGTTTAGAGGACTGGTCTTAAAAGCCAAAACTCCCACTAGAAGAAAAAGAAGAATATAATATATTATATTAATAAGCAACAATAAATTACAAAGAATAATTTGAAAAATACATGTCATACAAATTAAATTTTTATAATGCAATTAATTAAATATAATGATTAGGGAACGGATTTATATGTAAATGCATATTTTTATTAAAACAAGATATTTAAGAATCGATAAGAAATGTTCATGATTTAAATCATTCCTATTAAAATGATGCTACTTTTATTTTACATATTTTTACATATTTCACTAATTTGTAAATATTTTTAAACATATTTTATCATTTCATCGTTGATACGTTTTCAAGCCATTAAAAACAGCCATTATGAACTGTGACGATCCACGTGGAGCAAATATTTAGTAGTTTTTATAGTCGTTATCTTATAATTTTCATATAGATATAATAGATATCTTAATATAGTATACATTTATATACGATTGACAATCGATAGCAGACGGGTTGACAGGCGACAGCAATAGGTTTTTATAGTTAGTGTTTGGCTGTAATCATAATCGTACGTACCTACACAAATTTCAAAAATGCCAAAAATTAGTAAAACTATTTCGTCCAAAGTTTATCAGTACGTTAATGAATTTCCAAACGAGACATTTAAAATCGATGGTCGAGTTCTACTGTGTGTCGCGTGTGAAAAACCAGTGTCAACAGCTCAGTGGTCTTTAATTATACAACACATTGCAACACGAAAACATAAAGGAAGCATACAAATTTAAACAAAGCTTTTACTCGTCAACACCTACATCTAGTAATAGTAAGTCCGTTTTTTTATACTGACCTTTGTCTTGTGTAAGCATAATAGATTGATATTATTATTAAGTAATAAAATAAAAATAATTTATTTCTTGAGGTACCTATATCAACTATCATATTCGTTTTATTTTATTTTTTTCATCGCGTATTTAAAGTTTTAAGTTGTTAACATATACCTGGTTGAAATGTCGTAAGTATAATGATCTGTCACAATCATAACTTAAACCAAAACTTTCTGTCAAAATAATATATTAATGTAATGATTTAAGAATAAGTTTCTTGTTCTAGATAATGCTATATTATTATATCGTATGTAACACAAATATAAACACAGTGATACACGAATATATCATATGTTTAACATTATATATTATGCAATATGCGCGATATCAAACAGGTAATATTTTATTCACAATAATATGTGTATATCAAAGCTGGTATTTGTACAAAATATGAATCCATAAATATATTATTGTATTTATAAAATAATGAGAACCTATGTTTTATAATAATATGTTATTATTGTTATAATTGTTAAAATATCATTTTTATATCAGCTGTAAACGACGAAGAAGAGATACTATTCTATATGGGTATGTCATATGCGGTATTACTAGACGTTTGTTATTAGAGAGTTTTCTGAGTGCGTCTGAAATGACCTATATATAATGTTGCGAACGCGTTCGGAATAAGGTATCCCCGAATGCGCATCAAGAAAAAAAAATGGTTATATTTTTGATCTAGCCCGAGTGCGCCCCAGATAATTTAGAGTTACCCAGAGTTCACCACGGGGAGGTGAACTGGCTTCGACCACAAAAATACTTTGTGATTCTTGTACTCGTATATGATATTATTTTTTTTATTACACCCTTACACCCTTAAGTTTGGGTGAGCGTTCTAATTTTTTTTAATTTTTTCTGACAATTTTGAAAAAGTTGATTATATTATTCGCACTACTTCTCGCGTAAGCTCGCTAGCATTTATTGACCGATCCTGAGTAAGTATTGTAGTCGTGCTAAACTATCATCGAAGTTAAAATAAAATGCAGCTTCCCCACTGCTTAAGCAGTCATAGTGGTATAAATTAAATTAAGTATAAAGTATTATAGCTGTTCATTTGAACCATCATATTCGATCGTCAAACCAGTATCTCAAAAGTTTTTAGTCAACAAGTTTATCTTAAATAGGTAGGTGCTATCCCTGTGTGCATAAATAAGAACTTACAGTCTATGTGCTGTCTCTTTTTATTCTCAAAAGTGACGGCACATTGTAACTTATATGTACCTTCAAATATATGTATAAGAATAAAATGTCATTATGATACCACGTAGCTGTGGACCACAGATATATATTATAATAACTTGATACCCGACTCCACATACAATAACATTATTGAATTATGATGCCCAATGCCATTTGTCACTTTGGCAATGCTTACAAATTCTAATCGTTTTGATTAGCAACGGGCTTGTTTGATATGAAATTTTGTTGTTTATTATCAAATTACCCTTATAACGCTTAGTAAACATTGCCAAAGTTGCAAATGGCTGCCAGCGTCATTGATAAGATGTCTGGTATCTAGTTATTATTTATATATTTGTGCTGTGGACCGAGGACGCACAATATAATTTGTTGTTAAGATCGTAGACGCACTACCTAAATAGTATTAACCTATATAAGTTCCTACCTGCACTTGGCGATCACAATACCACTACAACAGTTGTTATTGACATATTGGTCGTATACATTGATTGCAATGCTTATCTTTATGAAGCTATCTTAGTGATAATGATACAGTTGTACTGTATAGTTTAGTAATGTAATGGAGCATTGATTGTATTCATCTATACTCCTTGGCATCCCATTTGCAACAGAAATTATAAGTACCTACTGATTAGTCGCAAAAAATTCCCACGACCCTTTTGTGTGGGGTGCGTAAAACAATATTGTCAAATTGCCTACTCAATTTAAACAATTCCATAACTTTAGAAGAATATGAGTTCATACGCTTAGAAGGTACTCAACTCAGTTTTAGCAAATTTTATAGTCGAGTTGACTATTATATTGTATTATTAAAACGTCACATGACACATATTAATATATTATTAATAATGTATATGTAGGTACTGTGTCAAGAAAGTTTAGAAACTCTTGATTTCATGGAACGCGATGTTGAAATGTTATTGTTTTGTTTGAAACACAATATAGACCGCATATCCATATTTTTATTTAATCATCTTTTATTAAATTCAATATTATAATTTAATTCATATAGAATTTAAAAAAAGAATATTTTTTCAATGTAATTTTATAATTATTTAAAATAATTTAAATCATATTTTGATGTTATCAGTTTTAAATTATTTTGTATATTTTATATACTCTCTAGGTACATGTTTTACAACAAAATCCTATAGTTATTATTAAACACTTAACGTCGGTTTAATTTGCTAAATCCTAGTTATTTTTTTGCATTTTGCATTTTGTGCATTCAAGATTTTTTGTAAACATTAACCGATGTCAAATAATAAATAGGTAATGTCCAATAGATAAATATTTTTATAATTTAAATTTATCTTGTTTGAAATGAAATATAATATAATATATTATTATTATTATTATTATTATTATTATTATGTAAATCATTAATATTTATTGGGTGTCCCGTCATTTCATTGTAAATAATTTACCCCATAACAATTACTTGCAAATAATTGATCGCAATATACTTTACCCAGTAACAATTTACCAAAACAATGATATTATCACACCACACTACACTTTACAGTAAAAACCGGTAATCGGTTTGAAGCCCTGGACTTTAATAATATTTCTCTTTTTATTACGTAGGTAGGTAATAGGTATTATATTCACTCTTATGACTTTAGTTGAAGTGAAACGAAGTTTCTCAATATACAAAACAACACTTGCCGATAACCATCAAAGTTATTTATTTTAAAATATTAAACAAATGTATTTTTTTAAATAAATTGGTTTTAATTTTTTCAGGGTATTTTATTAAGCTTTTTAATGTTATCAGTGCATAAGATCGCATTTTTTTAGAGCATTTAAATCCAAAACTTAGTTATTACTTACATTATAAAAATAGGTTTTATCTATAAAACATAATATTATAACAACATGGTAAGATATGTTAGAGATAGGTTAGGACAATGGTCAACGAATGATAGCGACTAATTCAAATAAGACAATACGATCGGTGATCTACGATCAATAATTGAAGCTAGTATTGTCGTTCGGTAAAATTACTAAGATTGATTATCGTACAGTGAATTATTTTACGACCAAATTACGTATAATGTCCGATTATTTAATATAATGAATAGCCACCTAGGTAAACACAAAATAAAAGTCCAATGATTGTTAATAATGAGTTAGGAATTTAATGGTTTTTATTTTTAAAATAAAATTTGATTCATTATATTAATGTGTTTTACATAATATAATTTCAATAACATAGTAGAAATAAATAATTTATTTTTGCCCATGCTATAATTATTATTTCTTACACTATTATTACATCGTGTATTCATAGTTTGATAATCACATAATTCACAGTTCACAATGAACTATTATTGCACGTGAACACTGAATATATTAAACTATTTATTCATAACTCATTACCGTGGAGACTAATAAGTCATAATAATAATTCATAAGTCATTATGACCCGGGTTCTTAAGCGAAAAGCATTCTAATTGTTCTTAAGTACGTCAAGTATGTGATACCTTACGTTCAGTGTAATAGTAAAAAGTTAAATTATTCGCAGTCTCATAATATAATGTACTTACGTATTCAAAAATTTCCGTAAATCTATAATGTTATGAAATACCTATCTATTTATAAATGTTTTTGTGTGGGGAAATGGTAATTATTGGATGATTCGAATGTACGGAAATATTTTTTTACGGTGTGTAAAATAGTAGGTACGCGTAGTTTTTTGTTTTTATTTCTTAAATGATATCTATGTATTAAATGGTAAATTTTAATTTAATAAAATATATAAATAGGTGATAAACGAAAGTTAACACGTTTGGGGTGGGTATTCGTATTTATAAAATCCATCTTATTATTTAAAGTTTAAACAATAAATCAATATATTAACGATTAGACCTTTGCCGTAAGCAATAATTGAATCTAAAATTTCGCGCCCGCAGATAAAGTATACACTTGCTTGAGGATAATATTGAAGATATTATCATATCTTCAGAAACTATATTAAAGTACATTTGAAACTAGAGAAAACGTACATTCTTTCTGGAAATTGAATTAAGTTACCATAATACGTAAAAAGGAAAAACAACGATTAGGTAGGCACCTAAATCTTATTAAACTACAGAAACAATACATTTTTAGGTGAAGTACCTACAAAGATGAAAATTGAGTGCGCTGCGAATTCAAAATGTAACGCGGCTTTAAATATTTATATGTTTGAAAAGACAAAATTGTTTTGTTATACGCTTTTTACTAATATTTATCACAATGTAAGCACTTTGTAAAAATTCACATATAAGATGCACACTATGTGTAGCTTGTGCTCTATAATGGCGCAAACGAATTTCACGATAAACGGTCCGCAGTTAAAACTGCAATATAAAATAATATATGGTATAGAATCCTTGACCAGAATTTATTTTTTCATTATTATGAATTAACTAGACATCGAGTAAATATTCAATAGACGTTTAATCAATCAAAATAATTTGGTCAAACAACAATGACCTGTGTGATAAACAATTATTACAAACATTGTGGATACAGTGTGCACCAAAAATACGTGTTTTATGAAGGTACTTATGTGATATTTTGTTAGTTATCAGAAATATAGGTATTGACGTATTGTAAAACGATTTATGTATCCGTATTGCTTCGCGATAAAATTCAGGTTAATTTGAATTACAGTGAATTCTCTTCATATACATTTATTTGGTTAGTAAACGCATGTTTACTGCAGTACACATAATATATTATTTTGACATATGTAGGTAATGTTTTTTGTTTTTGAATTTTTTCACACTCAATTCAAAAAAAAACAATAATAAAAACAGACAACAAAAACAACTCCAACACACGCGCACACGCACACACACACACTGTTCATGTATAGCAGTTTCCATTCTCTTGCGGGTACATCTGTAAACACAAGACCGTAAAATGGGTTCAGGACTTGCGCGGGGTTGTTGCAAGGCAACACAATGCGAGAGCACACGTTTAAGGTTGCCAGTCCGGTGTCGCCGAGCGGTTAATCAAAATGTCCAAAGCGCTTATGTTCACGATCGCTTCTCTCGTTCCGCATTCGTTTGAAGTTCCGAAGGTGCATAGACGTCGAATTAATTTTTTTTTTCGCACACATAACACAGGGACGGACGATTAATGTATAGTATACGGTTTCAATGTTTTTGGGAGATCGTGTAGTTCGAACTGCGTAAGTGAATATAAATTTAAATCCAATACATGAATGAATTTATGTTGACAAGTTATCTTCATTGGTACTTCATACTAATTAGTTTATATTGCATGAAAAATATTGTAACATAAGTTGCAGAGATAACCAATATTCAAAATATTAAAGTTAGTTAATATTAGTTAAAAAAAAATATATATAAATTTAAAATAAACTCCAAAATTAAACAATAATATAATCATCAATCATCAATGAATAACGTCAAGACATATAAAATAAAAATGTGAACGTAATAGTGAAATGCACAAAATATTTCTTATATAAATAATTCAATGATAATATAATAAGTGTTAACCAAAAAATATAAATTACATCGGTAAACGTATAAAATGTATTTTATATATTACGTAAACATTTCACGTAAAAAAATCATGGTTATTATTAATATTTGATGTGTTTGTATTATGTTATGTTATATTAAAATTAAAAGTTCAAACCAATGACTATGCTGAGGTTAATTACTTTAGTACGTATGTAAATAATATTATATAGATACATTGATATGAAATAATCAAATGCTATAGTAAATTATTTATGACTTGAGAATATAATTGTCTGACGTAGAAAATAAAGGCTTGTAAAGATAATAATAACATAAAATAATTAGTGTTAGCCATTAGGTAACTTAAAATATAGCAATATTAATTGAAATGGTGACAGTATTCAAAAATATAATATAATGATATATTATAATATTATTTAATTAAATTAATCAAGATCACAAGAATGAAGAAACACGTCTTATAAAATAATATTTATTTGTTAAACTTAATTATAACTTTAACACTAAAGAATTCAAAGTTTTATTTGTTAAATAATTAATTAGTTATTTAATATTTTTAATTGCACATTTTTTATTGTAGTCTTAAATTTTTAATTTTGATTAGATTAAAAAACTGTCATTGCTTTAAATATTTATGTAGTCGTTAAAATAAAACAATTAACTCTTCTTTATTTTTTGTTATTTTCTAATAAAAGTTGATTTTCTATTAAAACATATTATTCATTTTTATTTTATTAAATTAGGTATCGTAATTGTTTATTTCATACATTTTATCACGATATTTATAAAATTATAACAAACTTAAATAATTTAATTTGCCATGAATTCTGATATTATTGGTGAATGAGATGTTATAGTACGTTTAATTAGGTAAATTTATATTTATAAATTTATATTATCTAGTAAGACGTGTATTATAATTTATAATAATATTATTAGTTGGACATTTATTTTTATTTAGTTAATTTTTAACATCATTGTTTTATGAAAAAATATATTTTAAGATAATAATAAAAACAGTTGACATGGGGATTTATGAAATGAATTTTATTTATTGTAGGTTTTGAGAGTAGCTCTTCATTGAGTAGGTCTACAGCTGAAATGGATGTGTTCAATAAGAATACACTGGTAAATCATTGCATACGAAAAACGAATCTAGGTGAAAGCTGTCTGTCAGCCTATATTTCCATGGGTATTTTAAAAGAAAATATTATGGCTATTAGTAATTATTTTTCTACAAGACGTACCTAATACGGTAGGTTGAACTAATATTTACCAACAACCATTCCCATAAATTATATCAAATAATCATTTTTAATAAAAACATTTTATACAACATATACTATTACCAGCCGTTATAAACTTATGAGTCAAAACTGACGTACCATGAAATGGTCTGAATAGGTTCGTATTAAAATATTAATCAAAATATTTGGAAAATTGGATTGTGTATAGTAAATAAATAACATGTAAAGTTTCAAGTTTCTATGAAGAATATATTTTGTGAAAAACAACGAAATAACTAAAATCATTATTTTTTGTCATCCAATTTTGCTTGAAATGTCTATAAAAAAATTGGCATAGAATGTATTTTCAAAATGTTTAGGATTCAGAAAAACAGCTTATAAGGAAGCTATTGTATTACATTTTCAAATCTTAGTTATAAAAAATATTAAATTGTATAGATTTTTTACTACAAAATAATTATAACATTTAAACAACAATAAAACAATAAACATCCGTGTTTATTCAATATTTTAACTTCAAACGCTTATAAAAATAAATCCTGCCCATGTATTTTCGATATTTTTCAGCTGTAAGTATGATAACATTAGCAATTACTGTTGACATTAGTAGGCATATTACAATATTATAATAATTTGTAAAGGTATATATTATTTGATATTTTTGTCAAAAATTATCTAAATTACCGGATTAGTAGACAAATAAATGAATAAAGATTATGATATATTTTTAGAAGATTAGAGGCGCCCACATACAGTCTCCAGTCAGAATCGGTTTTTATATACAATGTCCTATTATCGGATACAAATCGAACACAATTTCACAGTGACCTGCCAGGACGAGGTTCACATACTTACTGTATAGCTACTACAGAAAGAGTGAATTCCATGGATTCTTTCCATGAACAAATTAACTAGCTAACAATTCATCATAATATTGTATTGCAAAAAAAATATTAAATTAAATGGTATAGTGACGCAGCAGTTGTTATAACCAATGGTTTATTCAGTAGATATATATAAATATACTTTAAGCTGTCCATATTTTAATATTTATAATCTCATGTTTGAATTCATTATTTTGTTACTCATGAAAAATTAAAGCCATTTAAACATAATATGGTTTATTGTAAAATACTTTAAAAAAATACATATAGGTACATAATTCAAATTTTTAAATTTCCAAGCATTATTTATAACTTTTTAAAAGAAAATACATGATATACTATTACTTAATTATATAATTTAATTTAATAAGTACATATCATATCATATGTTATATTTTTGTACAATATTATAATATTTACACTAACTCATAAATTCATAACGGAATACAATTTCCACTAATAATTGTGTATAAAATATATTCATTTTTTTAATTCAACTGAACTGTACTTAGATTTGAACTGGAAACTACTTTTTATATTTTTAGAAGGACAATACACCTAACATAATTTAACAATCTGATTATTATTTCAATTATTTATGTTTCAACATAAACTATCATACAATCAATATTTCCGATTTAAAAGAAACAATCATTATTTTTCCATTTAGTTTTTATTCAATTATTTCAATAACTGCAAAATAAGTCCATGGACTTGTTAGTTTTTTTTATTGATATTATTATACTTTATTATGCTATTGGTATTATATTTGAGAAGAAGTGGACAGTTTTTTCAAGACCTTTTTCTCTATTTTGCATATTAATTTTAAAACATAAAAAAAAATGTGTATCCTTTATATTTTATTTTAGGGTCAAGCTACGCATTTTATCCGAATCATATATACATAATATATATTACATTTGATACTGCACTGAATTATTTGAATTAATATCCGTAATAAAATATACATTAGGTAATACCAAAAACCTATGTTAAAATATAATTAAAAACATTTTTTTTTTTCATGAATAGTATTAAAAACTAATAAGACATTTTCAAATATTTAATATTCATTTTTTAGCTTTCGGAATTTTTGAAACAAAATATTATGCATCTACGCAACATTTTTGGACGTAAATCAATAATGTTCTGCTTAATTTTTTTCGGCTATTTGGTTAATTAGGGCATAATTTTATTTAGTTTGAGTGACAAGTTTAGATGATAATTAAAGGAGTTTTCAAAATGCTGAGACCATCACGCATAAGTCATAAGTATTTTCCTAAAAACAACACGACTCAGTCAATAATATATTAATATCTATTTGATAATAAAGATAGTATTTGTTGTATTAAATGTCGTAATAATAGAGGTATGCTTTATTACATTCATAAAAGATTATGATTATTTTGGGGATTCGGCAATTACATAATATAAAACATAATGATAAAAGTTAAAGATATTTTATTTATGTTGGATTAAACTCGTCAGTCGTTTAAATTAAACTACAATTATCTTTATTTTGAATTGGTTCGTAATTAATCGTTTTGTTTTTATAATTTATTTGCTGAAAAATATCTGAAACTGCTTGAATATTATTCATTTTCCAGAAGGTTTAGATTTAATTCCCAATACGCTCGTAAATAACACTCTGACAATGATGTTTGATTAGAATTCGAAATTGAAGCTCAACACCATTTATTTTGTTGTTTTTTGGTTATCCTGGCTTTCACCCCTTATAATGGATGAAAATAGTGAACCATTTGACAGATAATTTTTAACCATCTAATCTGCAACGTTTCTGCGGTGCAACATATATAAAAGCTCTACAAATATTAAGAAAAATATTGATATTTAAATCAAGTTTATTTTATTCAGTCAACTCTACATAATTTCTCTATGAAAGTATCTCTATTTATTTTATTATGAATTTAGTTTTATACAAACAACATTTAAAACTAAATATTTCTGTGAATACATTTTAAACAAATACACACTTGATTTTGAAAACCAAATTAAAGTAATTCTTGATGTTTAACTTACTTGGTAAGGAATCATTAATCAAGCAGGTATAGTTAAGAAAATGTTAAATTGTATTGAACTTGCTCATCCGGTATGATGGCTCGTAATATTATTATAATCTATTATTCACAATTCAGCCAAAAAATTTTACAATTTATGACTTAATAAATGCCAAATTGCATATTTAGGACTTTTGAAACCAATTTGTTATTTGTACTTAAAATAAACTTGTTCGTAATTGCCTATTTTTTTAATTATTGCAAAGCTTGTGTAAAATATGAATAATATTATGTTTGAGAGTTTATTCTTGTCCGTTTACATTACTTTTCTATTAAAACAATATTAACGGAATGAGTATTATAATTGTTCTTCAGATTGTAATACTTGACGAATAATTTACCTGAAGTAGGTGTTTTCATTCTCAGCAAAAAAATAATATGTATTTAATAATTTATAATATTACTAGCTGATCCTACACAATTCGTTGCAGGTAAAAAATGAATACTCTTAAAAAAATGTAATTGTTCAACTCTTTTTGGGTGTAGTTCACTGCAGTAAGTGCAACTTAGTTGTTCTGGTAAACAATGTGTGAAAATTTGATTTCATGAATCCTTGTACCTGATCTGCCCGAATAACCAATGGTAATAAATAAATACTAATTTCCACTAATTATCTCTTCTATAACCAATAGCAACCATTTATAAACAAACATTTCCATCGTAAATAACAAAATCCCTGTTTGAGCACCTTTCCCGGGTCTAATTGTGAATTTAAACAATTCAAAGACACACTCAAGTACACACAACCAATTACATCGAAATCGGTGCAGCCACTTAGCAGGCGTTTGAATACTTACACACGGAAAGAAATATATATATTAAGATATATTATAATATATTGTGTATTATATCGTGCAGTAAAAATAATGATTTTTTATATAAAAAAGTCACTACATTTTAATTATCCGACGTAATAATAATATAGGTAGGCACCTAATTAAAATAATAATTGCATGATTAATTTAATAAATTTACTGTTTTTATTACAAAATAAAAAGATTTCCGTTTAGAAGACTATAATAATTATCATTATCCTCTATACTAAAATGTTATATGCTTTAATATAATATTATCTTAGTAGACCGGCGTGATGTATAGGCAATTCTAGTACATCGGTGTATACCTACATGGTGGTAGTCGAACTGTATCTCGCGATGTTATTGTTAATGGATTTTAATACGTGACTAATAATTATACTTTGTCACAGCAACAATACCGCTTCAACACCCATGTCGACATGCGTGACTACTGTTTAATGATAAACAATGGCACACTTCTTGGATTTCAAATAGCACGATAACAGTTTGACTGTTTTAGTTATACCACATTTATGTTTTCACAATGAATCCATTAATCAATTATAATATAATATTATTTCAAACGCCATTTTTACTACGAATAAATGTATAATGTAGAGGTAATTAATATTATAATAAACGATCGAATAAGACAATATTAATATTTTCAATTTTGTTGATGTCATCGACTGTCAAAAAAAAAACCAATAAAGTAATTAATTCTTTAGAGTGTTGTTTTTATTTTGTCTGTGTACTGGGGGTCGATAAATACCCTCTCTTCAAAAAAAAAAACCATACCGGATTGACAGTTAGTAAATATGAACTATGAAAAACCGCTCTAATTGTATACGAATAGTAAATCTAGGTGGTTCAGTTGAATGCATTGAAGATGTGGTATTTTATCTTAAAAGTATACAAATACATTCAAAGGGATTACAAATTACAGACTGACAATTTATAATTAATCATTATTTTTGTTTAGTGATTTTTAACTATTTTACAAATCATTCAGTGAATAGAGATTATATTGATGGAGTTTATACTGGTATAAAAACCACATTCCATGGTACCATGATTTTAATTTATGATAATAATTTATTGTCAAGGTTTTAATTCTTTGAAAATTATACATTTTTGCATGCGTTTTGATCAAAAGCTGTTTAAAATTATCCTATACTAGTAATGAAAATTATAACTTTAGAGATATTTTTCATACCTATTCCAGAAAAGGATCGAAATATGATTAAATTTTATTTGAGTTTTTTATAGATAATTTTAATTCATGTAACCTAGAAAAAAGCTTTTACCTTTTGGATAAATGATAATTTAAAGAAAATTGTCAATTCGATAATTTTTAAAATTAATGGTTAATTCCCAAAAATCTTTAGTTGTAATAGTGATTTTTTTTTTAAAGGAAAATTAATACTAATAAGTATAAGTATTTTATCTACTGGGCCTCTATTATTTTTGTTTCAAAAATGTATTAAATATTTTCTAGTTATGTGTAATGGATATTATAACTTTTGGATACCCTTTTAAGTAGAACAGTTATCGTTATTTGAAAAAGAGCAGAGAGAATTTATCATAGATTTGAAATCTGTTAGAAAATGTTGTAGCTGTAAGTCACTATTGATTTATAGGGTTTACGTGGCTTAATTTTGTTCTATTCTCCTGGTTTTATTGGTTTTTTAAAGAGGATATAAGATGATACCAATCAAAGTACTATTTACACTACGCAGTTGTATTTTAGAATTTTAGGAGAGTCATTACAATAATTTTCAGAATAATCACAACTGTGTGAAATACTTTTTTTGTTCTTTATTTTTGTGATTTAAAAATTTTCTATATCTCACTCAATACGGTGATTATCCACAATTACGTATATTATATAGTGTTACAGTTTAGAATTGACTTGACCGTTATCTTCACAGTTCAGGCACATTTAAATTATGGTGAATTAAGTGAGGATTTTATTTTTATCTACGCGTACCTATATTATGTTGGCTATATTAACTATTTATGTATTTATTATTATTCTCCAAAATAAGTTTTTTTGACGTTGTTGTTTTGTATACAGCATCAAAATAAGATTTTTTGGTTTTAATATATTTAATTGTCTCTCGTGGCCAGTTGAATATCAAGATTTTTATTTGGGTCTTCACTTGTAGGCTCTAAGACCTAGCGTCTAGAATTGGTATGACATGCCAAATCAGAATATTCCTTACCCTCAGAGGTAATATTTTATTATAAATACTGTGTTATCGTTAGTATAACTTATCTTAGTACCTATGATTTTCCTTCGATACCAACAAGAAATAACTAACGATTTCAAATATTGTAAAAAAATATATCTCAAAAATGTTAGCATATAACATCATCACACATAATAAAAAATATAATTAACATGCTTATAAAAAAAACCCTTTTACTCTAATTATACATATAGTAGTTTAAGGTAATACAATTTTTCAAAAAAAAAGTTACATTTCATATACAGTGGATGCGTGTCTGTATTTGTATGGCTTACCACACATCCGCTTATTAAAATTTATATTATTGTGAATATATTTTATAATATAGGAAATATTATACATATTTTAGAAACATTAATAATTATTTTGAATATTTTTGTGAAGTTCAATATTAGTTCTTTAACTTTCGGGGATTAAAATCCATTATAATTCATGTTCTTTATTTTATTTTACTTATTTAATAGTTTTTAATATTTAATACTCGTTTAATTTTAGATCATTTAATATATTTTTTTTCTCTAAATTGGTCATTAGTATATTATGATGAAACATTTAAACTATTTTCTTAAATAATATTTTTTATATGTTTCACTACTAACCTATTCAATAATTTATAGCTATATTATTTTTAGCTAGACCATAATTATAGCATTGTAAAAATATCTGAATATTGCGTATAACAATGATATATTACACAAAAGAGAAACATAAAATAACATCTAAATATTACAAAAATATGACGGAAACTGAAAATTCACTAAAAATTAGACGATTGCATAGGAGAAAAAATGTATAAAAGATTATACGCAAATATCTTTTTCAAAACATTGGTTCATATACAACACCTGGCACTTAACTACATAAGCAATATAACTTTTGCGAGCAAATAATCCTTTCTAGGCGATTCGTAAATTTAATGCATTTTTTTTTTAAACGGATTCAATGGTTCTTATTTGATTATTCAACACATTTAATTTAGGTACTTCATTTAGAACACCTTTAACGGGTGAAAACTTAAATTTTCCTTTATATTCTTCATAATGGGTTCATTTGAATTTAATTATAAATTCGAAATGAGTCCCCAAAGCGTAGCTGAATATTTTTGGCCAGGGCCAACCACATAATGATAATTCCTTCGAGTTTTCCGATATAGATATTTACGGGTCTAATTTTATTATACCTAAAATAATTATAATCGGTTATATTTACATACCAATATCATATTTAAATATTATAGCCCGTATCATCACGGGTTCTTTTATTTTAAATTTGATTTTGAACATAAATATTTATTAAACATGATCGTGTATTCGTGTATCATATTTATAAGTAATTAGTCATATACTCATTATAGTAATGTAATGAGTCGACATAACATTATCTATGTAATAGTCATTGATAGTCCTCCTTTGAGAACCGACCGTTTTCTTGTAATCATATTATAATAAAAATTTAAATTAAATCAACTATAGTTTTGTTCGTTTCACACATTATAAATTTGTATAGAACCAACTATGTAGGACCTAATGAATTCATCAAAATCAATTATCAGTTATACAGGATAATAAATAATAATTTATAGCTGAATTTCGGGAGATTTTTTTTAATACTAAATGAATGGTTCATTCATTCTTTTATCAATCATATACATTTTCTACAATGGTAACTACGGTTTTACGCTAATGATAAGTTTATTATACAATTATTAATTAGATACTGGATGGTGTACAAAGCACAAATATAATCATTGTGGTACAATCATCAGAAACAAACGGTGCACTTAGTAAAACATATTTGCATAAAATATACACAGACAGTATACAAACATATCATGGCAAAACTTCACTTGCTTTCACTTTTTTTGATACAGCAGGAATTTAATGTATTAATTGTGTTTAAATATATTTGAATTATTAAAATTATGCGTAGTTTTAAAAGTAAGCTATAAGCTGTAAAAAGTTTTATTAAACATAAAAAAATGATAGTACGATGATGATGGTTCCTTATTTTAAACGTCAGTTTGCATTGTTAATAATAATTGACAGACGATAAATTTCGGTGTATTTTGTTTGCAATATTTAAAATACAACATATTTATGGTTTAGAGGGATTTATCATGAGATTAATACTTTAATTTAAAATGTAAATCCCCTGAGTATTTTTGATGCTTGCTTTATTTTATTCAGAGGTATGTGTGTCGAAAAGATCTTATCGATACTACGCTGAAATGTAGAGGTAGGGAATCTTTTTCTAGTTACAAAACCACATTTTGCAATCAAGGTTTAAAAAAATTTAGGTTCCTATAACATTATTTTGTCGAGGTAATGTGATCTTAAAAACATTTACATACATTTTTTTTATTCTGTGTACAAAATATTATATAGTAGAGAAATGCTACGATCTCCTTCTTTGAGGGTGGCTTCAGATGGAAAATGATATCTATAGTTGGTACTTTTGAGAGGTAAAAATTAAAATCGTTTATTTCTATAAATATTGATAAACCATTTTTTGATCAGTTTATAATCTTGAAAATTTAAAACAAGGTTCCTATTATATTAACTAAGAAATATAAAGAAACATAGTCACAATATTTATTTATAAATTATAAGTGTTTAAAGTTAAAATGTTAAGGAAATTTGTAAAAAGCGTAACCATTTGCAAATTACTTTGTAGTTAAAAATTCCTAAAATGGTACCTATATACCTATTCGTACCTAATATTTTAAAATACAATATAATGTTCCTCATATGTTGGTTTTACTTGTAATTTTAAAAAAAAAAAGTAAATGTAATTTCAAAAATATTTTTAATGAGCGTCTGAAGTTTAAATGTTAACAAAATAAGAATTTTTGCGTGAAATTACGATTTGTCATCAAACGATTTTCCTATATTATTGTAATTCAAAAACGAATAACCGTAAATTATTGGAATCATCGCCAATTTTTTATGCATAATAGTATTTTCTAAAAATTTAAATTACAACGTTCAATTTTTAAAAAAAAAAATAATAAATATCAATAAATTTTGGATATTATTTTGTAGTTAAAAATGTATATAATTTTTAATTTTAACATAAATATTTTTTTGGGTTGGGAACAGATTTTTATTTTCTAACCGATTTTGTGTAACACTTTGTTATTATCACCATAGAAACGAATAAAATGTAAAAATGACCTAATTCACACTATTGGTATATGTATAATATAACTGATGGTAACTTATTAATACATATTTAGAATCATACATTTTCGTCGAAGTATAAAATATCGAGTAGCGTAGTATCTACTTTAATGTCACACAATCCCCACTTTTTATAGATTAAGCTTGATAAATTTAACATGTGGCTCCTCATAAGTAGTCCATACAGAAATAAAAAAATATATAAAATAATATGTATATATTTTTACATATGGACATTTTAAGTTCAAAGTTGTGACGATATTAGATATTTAAATGAAGAATAACGGTTTTAGTCAACTTCTTATTCATAAACATCCAGGGATGTGAGAACTTGAAACTCTTAGTGTATGTATTCATACTACATTGCATATCTACACACAGAACTGTACCTTATTCCATACATTACAGCGACTTCTTCAATGATCTCTCGACATCTACAATCTTACAGGCTACAGCAGAATGGTTACCTACGTTCTCCCTTTTATAATAATATCAGGTTTGCGATATTGACATGTTCTACAAATTTATTTTGACAAACGACATGTCATTCAAACAAAAGCTACAAAATTATATTCGCCCATCAATGTATTATATTTTTTTGTTTTAATTTCATCGGATTCATGAGTTTAGAAAAATAAACTTTCACCACACCTATGTTGATGCGAATATCGAAGTGTGTAAAGATTTCTAAGTGTGTAAAGATTTCTATGCAAGATCGAACAACGAAATAAAAATATTTAGACGTGCCATTAAAATTTGGCAAACGTGCTAACCCTGGCACTTGTTCCATAGGTCTTTCTCCCCAACGGTGTAGTGTGTAGTCTTAAGGATCACGTTAGATTGGTTGCATCCTGTACCTATGTAACATAAAACACTGGAAAACGGATTTCAAGTGTAACGTAGAAAAAAGATAAAACTGTATTTTATTTGATATAGTTTTCACAGTATGTAATAGCTAGTAATATTAAATTTTTTTCTATCCTGAGAACGTAGCTTTTAACGTTTTTGATAAATCGACTGTAATTTAATTGTAATATAATATGATAAATATCAGTTTTGTATTTTGAAATACGAAGGAAGTCACAAAAACACCGTTATATTACAAAATATCCGCATTAAATATAATTTAAACTCTACGTAGAACGCCTTAACGGGATATAGCTATATAGTTTTACATTCTTGTTCCTCTTTTGAAAATAAAATACTACTAAAACGGTTCCTTACTTTATGGGCTTAGTTTATAAAATGTTATGTCTAATATCAGGTTTAAATTGACGTTTTGACGAATAAGAGTCAATGTCCATTCGTTTATGAAATGCCCCTTACATAATATATAATATGTCGTTATAAATATAACGTAGGCAACGTAATATTACAAGACATCTAAGACAATAATGGATTTATCTTCAATACGATTCAGTAATTCCAACTCATATACGATAATTCAAAATTATTTATTGTATTTATTATGTATTACATAACATAAGACTATTAATTTAATGTTAAATTCAAACTTTATGATTAGTTTTAAACAGATGAACTTATAAAATTAAACACTTTTTATTAGAAATTATTCCAATATTAACGTTTATCACTTATCTGCAGCTATCACAGATTCGATTATATTTCCGTTGACTCCTAAAACCACACACTTTCGACAAAATACAGGATAAAACCGCACCCTTTTGGTAGGTTAAAACCACACAATTTTTTTTAATTTTTGTACCTAAAAAACCACACACTTTAATTTTGACCCCAAAAATGGTTTGACTATAATACTTTATGATGTAATATGTATAATTTATAGCTTATTATTTATTTAAACAAAAAAAATGTATATATTCAAATTTCAAAATTTAAATAATTGCTCCTAAAAATAAATACAATTTAATTAAAAATCAAAAATATTACTATTATGTATTTACTAATTTATTTTCGTTTTATAATATTGGATGGAAAAATTACAATATTTACACTATCTTATGGGACATTCGTTTAACCACTATATAGGTTATATATTCATATATATATATACAAGACCGACAAATAACGTTTGGCGAATAAAGACTTGAAACGTGTTAGCTTGATTATTGTATAGATCTTATTATCTTATATGTTATTTAGCACTAAAAATAGTGTGTGGTTTAAGCTCACTATAAGTTTAGTTATACAATGACCGAAAAAGTGCTCGGCTTTCGTCCATCGACCTTTTTTAGGGCGAAATCCAAAGGGTGCGGTTTTCGGATGCAATCTACATTTCAACACTTTTTTGTAATC
This sequence comes from Acyrthosiphon pisum, assembly GCF_005508785.2. Classification (NCBI taxonomy): domain Eukaryota; kingdom Metazoa; phylum Arthropoda; class Insecta; order Hemiptera; family Aphididae; genus Acyrthosiphon; species Acyrthosiphon pisum. The sequence continues at coordinate 80,481,966 of NC_042495.1, read as the reverse complement.
TTAATTATTTATCTCATAAAGTTTATTCACAATATAATGTGAATTGACAGGATGTATTATATCGAAAAATGACTTTAGGAGACTAACTATCAAGCTTTGCAGAAAATCGTTGTCGGATATTGATGACTATTTTTTTATCTCAAATAAGAAGACTTCCTACAGCCCGCATCGAACTCTGATTTTACATTTTATTTAAGTGTACTAAACAATTTGTGAAAAAAAGGATTTTTTATCTTGTATTTTTTTAGACATACCTATTATAAAGTTTGAGAATAAAATATTTCAAAACAGAGATCGATGCGGGCTGTAGAATATTTCCTTCTAGGAATTAAAAAAAAAATTATGAAATTTCGTTGATTCTACAAGACGGTATCGTGATTCTCGCAGAGTGTATTTCCGAGGACAAAATGCTATTAGCACCGGGCGTCTTCATATTATTAATATTATACTGCGATTTCTAACACTCCATTACTTACATCGGTATTGCAATCGTCTATGATTTTTATATTCATATACAGACTGTGATATTTGTCTTTTTAATCACTTGCCATTCGTATCTTATTATCGTCTCTATATTGCTGTCGACTCTATAGTTTATTATCCAACCATTGTAATAGTCCGTGTTATCTCGTATTGATATAATTTACAGCTCTTCAGTGGGTACTTACATAAGTAGTACAGTTAGCTCTCACCGGAAATGGATTCCAAAACGAATAATTCATCTTGTGCACGAATTTGAGTCCCAAACAATATTAGTTCATCGTGGTTGCACTTGTAAGTAATATTGGGTAATTATTTAAACAATTCAGTTAACGTGGAAATCGTGGAAATTAAGTGTTGAATAGTGAATACAACGGGTTCGTAGATATCTTTCTTTGATGATTTGATAGAAAGGCACTTTAAACGACATTTGACGGAAATGTAATTACTTTTAACTAGTTTTAAGTGTTCGGGTGGTTAATCACGATGAAAATTAAAACTTACCGTGTATCTACATAATCAAAGAGTAGATATTATTACTCCGGGTGTAATCTAATGGCCCTGTAAACCATTTTTATGCTCAGCCTTTTAATTATATTTTATTTATGCTTATCTTATGTTTGGTGATTGTAGCCACATATTTCATAGGTATTTACTATTTATACACATACATGTTGATTGTAGGTATACATTTATTTTGTTTGCAACAGATATTTTGAACTTTTAACTAATACATTAATTATCTAAAAATAGTCTATTCACTCGATTATATGGGTATTTCAAAATTTCCTAAATTAACATTATGGTTAAAATATAATTTTTAAGAAAGTTTTTCTCAATTTATAATGTTTCTTAAGTTCATCTTTCCTAAAATTCAATTTCTTAAGAAGTTGTTTAATGTTTTGTACCAACTTACATTTAAATAAAACTAATAACAGTTTAAAATAATAATATTTCCGATTCGTATATAGATAAAAATGCATGGAATTTACAAATGTTTATATTTACCACGCGGCACTCATACTTCTCCCACAGACCGCCGGCCAGCAATTCAGTATAGAAAAATGCGTAGGTACTATGCTCTCGCACAGTGACTGCTATTTTATGGAAAATGTTTTTTCAACCAAATGAGGGGGGCACGCTCCCCTTGCCTCTCCCACAGATCCACAAAAGGTTGGCCTTTCTGTATCAATAATACCCAGCTTAAACTAAAAGTATTGTATCTAAAGTTAGTCTATTCACTCGATTATACAATTTTTTCCGAATTTTCAAACTTAGCAACATATGCGTGCGCAGGGGGTATGCCTCTACATTCCCTGAAGCAATTTGAGGAACGAAAATCGACTCTGGAAAAAAACATTTTTTTGCGCAAGAAAAATAATAAGTACGTATACTAAAATATTAATACGATTAAATACGAGGGAAATTACATCAGACTAACGGCAGGGATAACGTTTGATTTACGTATAGAATAAGTATCAAGTATTTGCAAAATGCATACTTTTTGTATTTGTCATAGTATTTGTTACTATATTTCAGCTTTTATTTTTTAAGTAAGAATATTGGATTTCATAGTTATTCAATATCGATCTGTTAATACGGAAACGCACTAACCTAGTAAAGTAATTAATTTAAATCCCAAAGACATCAATGATGATTTCAAAAACTCTACTCAACGTAGAATGATATTATGATAAATTATAATTTTTATTTATATGACAATGTTTTTTTTTTTTTTTGTTTGTTTGTACAAGTTGTATGATATAATATAATTTTTTAATTAAACAGTGAATTCAATATTTCAATATTTGCGTATCTTGTATATATTTATTAGAATTTTAAATGCTTAAAATAACTTTCAGGGGGCGCCAGTGACAGCCTTCTGCATACTCTGAAAAAGAGGCCTGCGCACGCCTATGCTTTGCAAGCTATTGACACTTCTGTATCAGTTATAAACACTTTAAATTAATAGTTATATCTAAAATATTTAGTCCATTCACTCAATTATACAAGTTTTTTTTTTTGAATTTCCAAAATTACATAATTATTAGCATTCCAGTAATTCCTCATAAGCCTTGTTATTTCAGTTATTAGGAAAAAATGGAACCCCAGATTCTAAACATTTTCAAACAATATCGGTCATAACCAGATTAATAGATTACAATGACACAGTGATTAATAATATATTTAGAGATTATTAAGCAAGATTCAAATTGCTTGGAGTTGGTAATGATGATTGTAAAACTTGAATGTGAGTATCATATTTACATGGTCCGTTCGATAAACTATTTTATAGATAGTATTCGAGCAATAATAACTTTGGTATTTTGAATTATAATCAGATTATAATAAATAAAGTTGTGTTTATATTTGCAAAAAATAATTTGAAAATAATTTATTTAATTGTATATAATATTTATTAGTTTATTACAATTGTTATATTTATAGAAAAGTATTTGGACAATCAGAAGATTTATGTTTGATTTTAATATTATTATAATTATTTTTTTAAAATAAAAGTGTAAAATATATAAAATAATTTTTGCTTTTTATATTCTAAATGATGCATAAATATCAAAACTCTTAATTGAAATTTGTCAAGACTTTTTATTTTTTCAACCAATTATTTATTAAGTTTTTTTTATGGTTTTAAATTAAATGGATTTATCTTGATACAATTTCTCAAAAAATTATACGGTATGATTATAAATGGATAATAATCTAACTTATTATTAAAAATATTCAACATGATTAATAGCCGCATAATAAGCTTATTATATGAGCAAATAGCAATGCACAAGTTGATAGTGACGACGTTAACCCGCGATAATACCTACCTAAAATCGTATCACAAAGGATGTAATAATTTTTTTCGCGAAAAACGCAGGTCGCATAGGCAGAAATCTACTATCAACCAATTCAAATCCAACCCCCTCACAATTTTCACGCACGGCCATATTAGGTAAAGATAAACTATGTCTTCGCCTGATATGGACTTGCTGACAAATTCCGCGGCCGAAGCACCTACAGAGGCTGGTTGGAAAGTGATATCACTGTTTTCCGACGGTTTCAGTATACTTGACTGGATCTCGTGGACAGCCTGTACCATCAAGTCGGGCGTGGATTTCCAACCAGCCTCTATAGGTGCTTCGGACGCGGAATTTGTCAGAAAGTTCATATTAGGCGAAGACATACATCTCTTGATCACCGACAAACTGTGGAAATCGCTGCTTTACATAGTTTATCTTTACCTAATATGGCCGTAAGTTAAAATTCCTTGGGCGATACTTCCGAAACTGGATTTTCGTTCGTTACGTCCGCGGAGTTTCCAGTTTCAACGGATACGACATCACGATCTGAATCATCTGTTTTGTCATTGATGCCACCTGCCACTACAGAAGATGACTGCTGGATCGAGACGCCGTTATCCGTCTCGTCACCGTTGCTACCGATAGAAGCCGGAGTAACGGATTATGGTAACCAGCAGTGACCGTCGTGACCGGGGACGGACCTGGCGATAACAACGATCACGCCTAGACGTCCACGCCGTTCGCTTTGGAACCGGACGAAGCGGTTCGTCAGGCGTATGTTCTGTTGTGGTGCGATCGACCGCGCAGACGAAAAGGGTTTTATTACGATAGTATTTGGGCACCAATCTTCCCCTCCCCTCCCCCCATCATTAAAGCGCTCGTGTCGTCCTTTTCGCGCGTGTTTAATTTGCTATACCACCGCCGGCTCTTCGCCGCGTGTTTGGTTTTTCCGCGTCGACCTCGCTGTATCACCTCGTAAATAACTATAAATTGTGGCTATGCTGCCTTAATAATGTATAATATGTAAAATGTAAATTGTATATTATGTAAAATGTATATTGTATCTGTAAATTACTTGAATAAAACTGTGTGTTATGTTATTTAATATTTGGTTTTTATTTTATAATATTAGGTATTAATGAATATGTCAACATGCTTGTGTAAAATTAATTAATGCAGTTTGTAGAAATTCTAGGTATTTTGTTCAGGTATACATATGGTTTTTTTTTAACAGGTGTATTTTACTCACGAGGAACTTTGTATTAAATTATCAAGCTTTTTGACAAAAGAACAAAAAGTGTTATCAACAGGGTACCTATACGTCGAATAAAACCAAAAACACTGCAATAACATGGAAAAAATGATACGTGTAATATTGATCTTCGTGGTTTTGCATTTCTCCAAATTGCTTAATAATTATTAAATTTATATTTGTCTCTAATTTGTTCTGTTTTAGAATATGGTTTGTCATTTAGATTTCTCTTCAATCTTGCTCGGTGGCGTTCATTCAGCTTTTATTGTTATTAATATTATATTATAGGGACCAGTGTTGAGTTTATCTAGATAAATATTGTTTTATATTTTTTATCTTATCTAGGTAGAGAATATTAATTTATACAGCTATCCAAGATAAAAATCACCGTTATCTAGATGAATTTATCGAGATAATTTAATTTGTTAAACGGCTTTTATTTATTATAATTTATAGGTGAACAATTAAGTAATTTATTAAGGAGGTAGTATTTACTATTAATTATCGACATTTTCGATAACATGCTATTAAGTTATTCTATATTGCTACGAGCTTACAGAGAGTGCCATAAACCATTATAAAAAAATGTATCCGATAATATTTATCTAGATGAAAAAAAATTATTTTTATCTTTATCTAGATAACATTATTATAATTTATATTTATATTTATCTTGGCTCAACACTGGTTGATACATATTAAGTTACGAAAACAAATTAAGCTACAAAACTATAAACAGAATTATTTATCTGAAACAACTATTTATCATGAATTATATTTTCTTTCACCACAAAAGTAATAACATTATTATGTGGTTGCGTATTCAATAAATTGGATGAACTCACAAATTTAATGTTATTATCATACCAACGATTAACGGTCCTAAATTTAACCATTGGGTAGCATATATTGTCAATCAATTAATTTATGCCCGTAAAGTAATTGTTGTGCGATGAAGGAATATTGATGTATCTATATTTTATTTATTCAGAACATCGATTCATCTAAGTTAAATCAGAAAAGGGGGGGAAGAAGTCCACCACTTTGGTGTTTTGTAGGTTTTGAGTGTCCTTCGTCATTGAGTGACTTCGCTGTTCTCAACAACATGTGTTAAATTTGAATTAAACGATAAATCATCGCATATACGAAAACCGATTCTGGGCATAGGTGGTCTGTCAACCAAGATTACTAAGTTTATATTTTTATGATAATATATGTATTTATGTTGCTATTAATTAAATAACTAAATTAAGTATTTTACTGCTGTCGTATTTTAGCAAAACGGTAAGTAGAATAATTAACTTTTGTCGAAAACGTTGCATTTTCAAATGTCATTGTCTGCAGGTATAAAATATAATAATATAGGTTAAAAACTTTCAAGATTCCACGAATAATACTTTTATATTACAAAAAATAACTAAAATCATTTTTCTTTGTTTGAATATCTTATTTCGTCAGTTTCGCCATCGAACTATTTTTTACATACTAATTTGTTTACGGCTAGTTATAAGGTATTCAATACCACGTACAATACGTCCCAATTTAAAACCCAAACTTTCAATTCAGACAAAATCCATATAATATAAATCTCTGTTAAGGCTCATTTGAACAGATAGTGTACACATCTGGGACCATATCATCTCAGAGCTATGCTTGTACCCAGACTTATTGCTTCTGCCCCTGGCAAAATGTATAATGACTCTCTAGAGATGAAGCATATAAAAATAGAAACTGTTCACTGACTTGCAACGAAATATCATAGAAAATGATATACCCGACTTCAATCTCAATCCAATTAATTTGTTTTTAAGTATTTGCGCTACTAAATAATCCCGTTGGTAGTTCTATATATTTAATTAGGAAATCAAAAACTAAATAAATATTATTTAAACCCTGATCGTAATATTTTATAGATAAATTAGAAATGTTCCGTTTTTTATGACGTATTTGTTTGTATTCACTTTAGTTAATTAATCCGTGAAATATCTGTTTGTTGTTGTTATGTCATACAAAGTAATATTTAGAAAATAAAATAAAAAAATGTTTAACGTGATATGACAAACCTGTTTTGATTGTTTTAGGTAATTAAAATTGTGAAACTAAAATACTACAGCATAATATAGAACGACAATATTTTTAAATAAAAATATACTAATTCATACACAATATCTGATAAAAATGTATACCATGCAATTTCATTGATCTTCTAAAATACAAAGTTAAATACGCAAAATATTTAAAAATGTTTTTTATGCTTTTATATGTGATTATTTACATTGGCATATTATGATTTAGTTACGCACTTTCGCTTTTTTTGAATGTAACTCAATACCATCCCTGAAAAAAGTGTTTAAACTCGAGCTAATTTATTGAATTATTAATTGTTCCATAAAAATATATTTTAAAACTCCAATAATTGATAAAATAATAATTAGTGTGTTTTGTTTTCTACATCTTACAGATAAATACAGAAGAAGTAATGATAGCAGAAAGAACCATCAATAGAAGACAATGAATATAGTATATACATCACGAGTCACAAAAAAATAGGTAATTTGCAACAAAATTATTAAGAGAAATATAATATTTTAATTTAATCTTAGAAATGACTTAATAAATATAAATATTTAGAAACTAAATGTACCTATATGTCTTATGCCGGGTCCTAAGCAGTGTTGTGCGTTATCTAGATAAAAAAATTTTTCTATTTTATCTTTTTTAGATAATATATATATATATACAGTATATATCAATTTTACTTGATTTTTTCCATTTTTCTATAACTTTTAAATGTTGATATTTATTTAAAGTTTAAAACAACGCGTCAAATTCCACAAATAGTTCACTAGGCATCATCCAAACTGCGTTATAATTTTGAATGTTAGTATTTTTAAGCTTTAAAAGAAAACAAAATAAATTGTAAATCTGCGTTGATTATTATGTTTTTTACAATAAATCAATTTTTGTAAAAAAAAAGTCATTATTTAAACAATAAAATTAAGTGTCCAAATAATTTAAAATGTCCAATATAATATGCGTTAAAATTTCCTTTTTTTTAATCAAATTTATTAATTTAATCTATATTGTATTTTTATATAAAATAATAAATTATATTAATTATAAAGTTTTTTTTTTTTATTTAATATAAGGCTTCAAATACAAAAGTTTATTAGCCTACAATGGTTTACATGTCTGGTGGTAACATTTGGCTAGAGGGAGTTAGTTTTTTTACATTAATAATTTATAAATATAATTTAAATGGTATTAGCTATAGTGTGGCGTCGTTGATCCATTGTCTTATATGTTTGTTGTGAGGTCGGCCATCTTGATGAAATTTGTTATGATTTTTTCTTGTACTAGTCCGAGTGCACCTTTGAGTGAGGTGGGATTCTAAAGTTATAAATATGTGTATACATTATAATTTAATTTATAAAGTCTTAAAAAACCTAAAAACTGTATAATTATCTGTTTTTTATCTAGATAAGAAGAAGGTTATCTTATATTTTATCTAAATACAGTTTTAAAGCATTATCTGCTATCTTATCTAGATAATTTTAAAGTTATCTGTGCACAACACTGGTCCTACGTAAACAAGGCGAATACGATTGCGAAAAAAACAACTTTTATTTCATCGTATCGAACGCAATTCGAACATGCTTGCATGAACCAACATGGTCAGAATATAAATCCTTCGTACTTATCGTAGGTATTCGTCATGTTTACGTAGGCAACAGCGTATTATATCAAATAGGTCATACATAGTTCAACAAGTAATCGGCAAAAATACCGAATACAATCAGAGTGTTTAAAGAAAATAATATGTAGATATTGTGTAACTATTTCATTGTTTTCAAATTAAAAAATTTTAAATCAGAAATATATTATAAGTTATAACTAGTAATTCGTATTATATATTGAGATATTATAAACATGCATTATACATAATGTACCTATGTATGTTCATACATACGTGATACATATACATATATACATTCATATATACATATACACACGTACGTATATACATAAATACATACATACATACATACAGAGTGTTCAAAAAGTGTTGAATCGGTCAAATTATAAATTATATACGATAATAATATGATATGATTAATGAGGTGATTAAATATTTTATCTAATAAGCGTACATCGGTATTATCTTTTATTGCTATATGTAGTTATAAAAATATGCAAATCGTAATTATTAAAGCGTTTTCAAATTGTTTAAACACCTTGTACACATATATATACCATAGGAATAATGTATATGCCTACACCAAATAGCACTGGTTATAATAATATTCCAACGATTTGAGATGAAAATACGTAGAATATAAATATACTGGATATGTATATCATGTTAATAATTTATTTAAGATCTGAGTGAAACGATTAATATATGTGTTCATAATTATAAATTATAATTGTTATAATTAGGTATTTGTTTTTTTTTTGGTCTATGGCCTATGGTCTCATTTATAATCAATGGAAAAGTTTCAATGTTGAACATTGAGGATTTAGGATAGATCCAATTGGTAAGCAATTAGAGTTGTTAAAGTTAGTTGGTACTTTGAGTCAAAAATGGCACAGAGTTTTGGTATAATTGTAAAATTCAAAGAAATTATGAGAAACAAACACAGCATTTGTTTTTTATAAGCCTTTCAAGTATATGTTTTGACTTCAAATATAAAAATAATTTACATTACAGTGACCTACTCAATAATATTGTGATACACTCAAAACTTATTATACATTACATCATATAAGATTATAGACCAGATGAGGTTACTAACAATTATTCAGACAGTAAAATATTATTTATTTGTAAAATTAATCTCATTCCATTGCAGGAATTCATAGAATATGTTAGACTTTGTGAGTACAGCCAAAAAACTTTATCGGTTTTACAGACATTTTTTTTATTGTTGTGTAAAACCTATTGGTGAAAAATGTTCAAAACTTTACATATTATGCGATTGAAAAACGGACACAAGTGATATAAAGAAGAATACGTTGGTCTGAATATTGTAAAATTGTGTGTAACTTTTCTATTAAATTTCAGATTTATATTATGTATTTTATATTTTTCGGTATTTTATTATTGTGTAGTATTATTGTTTTACAACAATATAACACAATTATTTATGTCTTTATAAGCTTTAGAAATTCGATAAACAAATGTATTCACGTTTTCTATTTCAAAACAAAACTGAAAAACTTCACCAGTAAATAAAATTATTTATAATGTTATTCTGTTATAATGCAAATTATATTTAGTACAAATTAAAAATTATAAACATCTGCAATACATTCTACCCAGTGTTAACAGCAATTTAAATGTATAAACAATTAATATACTTGTAAAATCCCCAAGTATGTACCTATTAACTGTATAATTCATAGTTAAACTGTTTATAACCAATAATGAGTGTCTTTACTTAAAATTATTACACAAAAAAAAAATTTTAAATTATTAATCAACATATTATAATGGAAAATAAAACTGAAAATGTTCGCGAATTGTGGTTAATGTTTAACTATGTAATACATAAATAACTAGAGCTTTAAAAATGTTGTTATTTTATTTACCATTCAAGATCATACTTGTTCTATTTTTTCTATAAAATTACCATTAGTTAAACTTTCATAAGAATCTTAATAATCATAAGAAAATTCAAAATCTACACTTTTCAATAAAAACTTAAACATTCTCAAAATCATTAATTGCTGTGTCAACAAACTTCAATGACAGAAAAATAATGCATGGAGATATATTTTTACTATAACCGATGTGTTGAAAATTTTAAGATTCCATCGTCGCCAGTTTTTATTTTTTAATAATTTACTATTCACACTATTGTGCTTGAAAATAAATAGTGACAATGATATTTAGGTATTAAAAAGATGAATTTTTAATCCTATCTAAAATCGCCTAATTGCAAGTTGGAAGGATATTCACGTCCACGTGGATAAACTTTTCACTAAAAGGCCAAACTTTTTATATTTCCCTTCTCTTTTTAATTATTTAATTATCTATATTAATTATTCCGTTATTAAAAGTTGACAATAAACATAAAATTAACATTTTTCATTCACGATAATAATACTAGACAATCATAATAATATCATATTATAGTTTATTTAAATGAACGCGGTCAGTTATTACTTTTTATAAATTAACACAAGGTATACACATTTTTACCCAATAAAACCCAACAAAAAGTTATTAATTTACTTAAGCTCTTCGCATTATAAATGAATTATACAATAATCGCCTCAATTATTTGTTACAAATTAAACTTTATGTCTAATTTTTGATTCTCATATTCTATATTTAAATGATAATAAAATTCTATCTATAACAATTGTTAATATTACTATTCATACGGTAAATGCGTTCCACTATGTAAACTAAACTATAGGTATTTTACAAAAAGGTAAAACATTATGGTGATATTATTCAATCGGCTATTTTAAAATGCATAATACGTCTAGGGATCACTAACATAAATGAATGGTTCAAACTAAAGTAATCTTACTCAATGGTAGCCTGCATAAATCAACTCTAACACACTTTTTCTGATTGTAAAATCAAGAAGTTAATACTAGCCAATAACGTAAATGCATATCATACAGAACGCATATAATATAATCGTCTTGTTTAGTTAACAAACACTTGAGTACAAAAAAAAAATAAGTTAAAACATATTTATGCCATTAAAGTTACAGGTTTCTTAAATTGTTAAAGAATGTTAATGATTTTGAAAACGAGTATTTAAAAAAGAGTCAGCACCAAAAAAAATGTAGCAGTATTTTATATTATTATATAAAAAAAATGTTCATTCAGGTGTAGTGTTTAATAGGAGCTTACAGTAATGTTTACATATTATATCACTAGCATAAATTATTTCCATTCTAACCAACATGATTCTTTACTAAATAATTATCACATAAAACATTATTTATAACTTGTAAAAAAGTATCAACTTATCAAATTAAAATTATAAAAACTGTTATTTTTTGTCATGTTATAAATATAAAGCTGTTTATAGTTCAAGAGAAGGTGAAAAACAAGCCTAAGCGACCATTTTAATGATTTTTTCGTGTGTACAAATATTTTGTATATTGTGTATATTGCCCTGAATAAATAACAAAATGTAAATTCATGTTTTTCAAGGCACTCAACTTTTGAGATGAAAGAATAAAAAACCATTCGGTCGGATAAACATACGTACGACCAGACATACATCATTCCATTCAGTTAAAGATCATTCCACTATCTACTTACTGAGATATAAAAAATAACTTAGGAATCATGTGTTAAATATTATAATAAATGTGGTCGTAGTATATCTACCTAGTCCTAGAAAGTACGTATGACCTATGCACTCGACCTCAAACAGGATTAAACACAGTTAACAAATAAGCAGTGAGGCCTGTGGGCTGCGACTGGGCTGTGAGTCATCTCAGAAATAGGTATCGTATATAATAATATGTTTAATTATACGTTTTGTTTAGACCACAGTATTTTTACACATTATATTTTATGACTCTGATCGCCAATGTGGAGAACTTTTTTATTGGTAATACAAGAGAAACCATATGGAACTCATTTATTCAAAAAATATTCTTATCAGATGATTCATATCTATAGTATATTATAATTATATATATATATGTAAAATTATCTTATTTTGTAATTATCAATAATTCTACAACAATTAAATATTATAAATATATATATATTAAAACATATAGAACTGATGTTCTTAAGTATATTACTATATTCATAAACATATATAGATACACATTACACACGTGCTTATAATAATAATCCTCTCAATGTAAATTTGTTCCTAAAGCGTTCAGTTTGAAATAACACTTGGATATTTCCACACTTGCAGGTTCTCATGCTGAACTTTTACCCTAGTAAATATCATAGAGACATCTCATCACCAAATTATTTCTGTATAAATACTCATCCGTCATACTAACTCAAAATTCAGTAGGACCCTAAAGTTTCGTACCACCTTAAATATGAACTTGGCCAAACAACATAATATTATTTATATGCACAAAAAATGTACTATTTTAAAATACTTATAACTTGCTCTAAAACTAAAATCTAAAAACCACTCTATGAGGTTCACTAGATAATCTTTCCTTAAGAGATCAATTCACACTATTTTTTTTTTTTAACTAGCAGAGCTCATTGTGATCTGCCTAGCGTACAATTTGCTATGTTATGCGTTTTTAATACAGAGAGAACGCATGTGGGTGTATCACCCTCTTAATAATAAATGTATTGGTAATACTAAATAAATAGCATAAATGCAAAGACTCATACCCGAATTAACAAGAATCTACAACACCCTTAAAAACCTTTAAAAAAATCAAACACCAGAAACCCATATAACCCAAATGATTCTATTTTAAAAACACCAGAATTAACAAAAACCCGAATAAAACATTCTGGTTAGGATACCTCAATATTTTTTTTTTTTACAATCTTCATGTGATACGTATATCATTTTGTATATTTTTATGTCGTTAATTCAAATATGTAGTTAATTATTTGTATAATAATAACAATATTTAGGCATTTTGCTAGATAATTAAATATTTAAAAAAAATATTCAATAATAATAAGAAATAACTATAAAAATTATGTTTTTTTGAACTACTAAATACCCATATTAACCAATATTAACCCGAATAATAACGGTTATTAACACCGAAACATTTGAATAAATTTTTTATTCTAGTGTTTAAACACCTCAATTCATGCAGCGCCCAAAACCTGAAACCCGAATGAAAAAAATTGGGAAGTCACTGTACGTAATACGTGTCAAATATACCTCGTCATTGAGCAGGTCACTGTAAACTTTACAGTATAATGAATGTATTAAATTTGAATTGAATGATAAATAATTCAATAAGACGAAAAATGATTCTGAGCAGAATAGGCATGTCGCCTATATTTCTTAGGAAATTGTATTTTACGTTAATATTGCTCTTATAGTTACTTTTTTTCTAATAATAGATTGTCAGTCTATACATAACCGTCTACAACCTAATTCATGATTTTTACGATTTTCGGCCAAATTTGAAATTCAAACGCTCGTAAACAATTAATGTAGCTTTATGATTAACATTTTTTTTATATCCTTGTAAGGAAGATGTATATCGAACCTTTAGTATGAAAGTTACATGTTTAATATTTTAATGAATACAACTTATTTAATTTTGAATATTACAACAAAAAAAACAAAATCAATTTTGTCAAAATCTCATTTTAAGTAAATATATCTATTTTTTTTTTAATTTTCGTGATTGTTTTGAAAAAAATGTTTTCTAAAAAGTAGACTGGAACCAGATGTTTTACCAGAAACATTCCTCGAAATTGATATCAGAGTCTATTTTTTATTTAATAAAGTTACATAATTTCAAAATCAATATATTCTACTCTACTTAGAATCCTGTAAAGTAAATAAATATTTCAACACTAAATATTCAAAAACTATATCCTTTGAATTTTTAAAGAATATATACTCGATTTGCTCTACAAAGTATACCCACAACCCACCACGCACGGTAGGAAAATATTAATAATTTCACCGTAATAGGATACATAGATAGTTATTGCAATATTTCTCCAAAACATTTTAAAACGCTGTGAAAATATTTGTTTACCTATATACGTTTTTTACAAGAAAACTCGTCAGTTTAAGTGGATTTTAACATGTTCTACCGTGCGATGCATATTCATAGAATTTTTCAAAAAAGTTTAATGTATGTTCACAATAATTTTTAACAGGTTTAAATCAGTAAGAAAGAAAAATGATTGGTAATTTTTTGTAAATTCATGTTTTTTAATGAAATTGAAAATAGTTAAGAAATATTTTATTAGCGAAAACAAATAAATTAAAGCACAACTTTGTTGAACGACGGTTTATTAGTTTCTAGATACATAACTAAATTAACTTTGTTATGGCCGAATAAAATGTCAAGGTGACTAACACGGTTAAGTGATAAATATATATGAAAAAAGAACACTTTTTTTGAAAAATGTTATGATTATGCGTTACGTAGTAAAGCATGTGGAAATGTCCACTTAAACAGGAACTTAAACTGATATTTCCCTGTAAAAGAGATTCTGTGAACATACAATTATATACTACTATATGGAACAATAATATTTTATCGTAATTTTTCATTCGGACTTCCAATGGAAAACCAAACATATTTTGGTTTCACCATAAAATAATAAATGTTTGTAAGTGTTGATCCAGATTAAGTTGTCTCTAAATATTATAAAGCCACTAGTATTTCTCAATAAATTACGAAAAAAAAACATCATAGCGGTATACATTATTATGTTAACGTCACAATATTTACAGTTTATTTAGACATTTCCACAAGCACTAATATTGGTATATTGGATAATAAATGTAACGCATAACCATAGAATTTTTAAAAACGTGTAATGTATGCTCAAAGCGCTTTTTTTACAGGGAGACCTCATCAGTTGATATTTTCAGTTGTTTTATCGTTTAACATTAGAAAAATGTTTTATTTTAACGACTTACAATATTATGTAAACTACAATTTTAAAAACGATAGTTGTTAAAATTATAATGAATGTCTTACGTTGGATGGATAAACCGGTAATAATATTAGGTAGGTACTCTAAAAATTTGAAGTACCACAAATTTTCTAGTTTTAAATTATAGTTATTATAGAAAAATATGATTACCTACCGCCATGATAATTATTAATGTTATTGTATTCTAAAAATGTCGAATCATCTAAACTTAAAATAGGAAAATCATTTTTATTTTAAATGCTATTACTTTATTAGAGTGTCCGAGAATAATTCAATTATTGTATTGTTGATTTTTAAATATACCCGCATATAATATGCATTGAACAATAATTAAAAAATTTATCGATTTTTAATGGGTTGTTATTTTTATGGTTCTTTAATAATTTCAAATTTGTGTTACTTTTAAAAGATAAAAATATAAGCTTTACATTAGGTAGGTACTTGAACTATTTATTATATTTATTTCTTTATATCAACTTGACAACGTTTGGGTATTATTTATCATTGAATTTTGGTTTCAGTATGTCACAAATGAATATAATAGATATAATAGTTTTAGAGTCAAATTATTTAACTATGATAATCGTTAGATAAGTTTACAAGTATTTTCATACCTACGTATTATAATTCCACAATTAATACTCTGAATGTGTATATAATTTTAACGTTAACTACTCATAAAGTAAACCTATACTAGATTGATGTGAACAGTAAACTCAATTTGATTCTGCTGCGTGTAAAATGTGTCAGTCAATTTAATTTTTTTTGTTGATCGGTATTTAAAACTATTTTTATTAAACACAATCACATTGACTCAAACTCCATTATCTTTTAATGGCATTGTAAAATTGTAAACTTTGTTATTAAACATAATATAATATGGTAATAGGTGTTTAACAAATGTATGTGAATTTTTTAATCATCGCTTTACACATTTTATACCTATTATGTATTAAAAATGTAATAAAGCTTAATTTGAAATACGTATCTATTCGTATATTCAATGTTGAATATCAATAATTAATGGGTAAACTTTATGTGGTTGGTAAAATATAAAAATGTTCTGTTGTAAATTATAACCAAGCTATAGTAGATCGCGGACCCCGTGCTGTTTGTACGTAAGTGTATGATTTAACTAATTAACTCTAAAGTATTAAAGTTATTCCAAGTTTGTCGTATTCCACCTATAGTGGATTAAGCAGCTAGTGATATATTATTTTTAGAGCAAATTCATAAAATGTTCATACCTAATATAATTATTCGCAAATGAGTTTTAAATATTAGATACCTAAGTAAAATAGTATTAATGGTTTCAACACATCCATTGATTCTTTAAAATATCGGTAACCAATGAGATTAAATTTCCCCCATAATTTATGCCTATAACTAAATGTTTATTTTCCATTTACTTTTTACTGGTATTGTTTAGGCGTAAAATAGATAAATTCGTGGGAACGTACAAGAAAAAATACAATTATTAAGCCTCATAAATGACTCTAGTTTTTCCATAATAATGATATTTCTATTCAGAGAATAATGAACGTACCTATGAGAAATTCTAGTTGATTAAGCGGACAAATGAAATCATACATAACATTTTTGATTAATTGGCTTTAGTGTGCTACTGACGATTTAAAAAGAAGTATAAGCTGAAAAAAAAAGGTTCATGGAAATGTATTATCAATAATGAATAATACATTTTCCATGACACTCACTTAATTTACAGTCTGTGACCGACCCAATGACGATAGTACTATAAAAATATACTATAAAGTTGAAACGTGAGTTCACAGATTTTTTTTTACATATTTTTTAAAATACAATATTAACTAATGTAACACGGCGTATTGGATATGCAAAATTGCTACATATTTTTTACACATTTTTTTTTTTTTTTTTTTTCTATATTTGTTCATTGTAACGACCTCAAGGTCTTTGACAATGCTTATCACAAGTGGGTAGTAGGGAGATCTTGTGATCTATTTATCTATGTATATATCACTATATGCATGATACTACCCCCCTTCTCCAAGAGGAGACATGTGCGGTCTTCACTCCCAGTGGAGTGGGACCTAGTTGGAAACCGGATGACGCAATCGGACGACAGCACGGGAAAATGGTGACTGCGTAGAATCACACACATTTTTTGCACTTTGCTATGAATCGAACCGATGACTGTGTGAGTCGTAAGTCAACTGTGTGACCACTGCGCCACTCCGGCCCCTTTACACATTATGATAATTTAAATTAATATTATGTTTTGATTGCCTCCCACACTTGGACTCGTTTACTTTGGAGGTCGTTAAGATAACTTGTGTTTACCAAGTTTCATAAACGATGAATGAACTAAACATTGAATGAAATTAAAATGAATCAATAGTGAGCTAATGGTTCTTAAACGTAATTTGGTGGCCCATGATTGGACCATTGAGTATTAGCTAACTATTAAAGTAATTAATTTTTTTGCAACTTGGCATTACTATCTTAAATACTGTAAAAATTATCGTTTTAGTGTAATATTATAGTAAAATAATTGTAGATATAGAAATTTTTATAGAGCAAATAGAGTTATGACAAATGAATAATGTCTATTGGATTACTTATACAGTTATACCTAGAGGATTTTAATTTTGTTTTTAAAACAAGATTCTTAATTTTACTTCCTACTAAAGTAATGATTGATTTATTTTTGAAAAATTAAGATCTTACAAAAATAAAATTGTTGATTGTTTATATTAAACATTAAAACCCTTTTTAAGTAACAAATCTTACATTTATGAAAAAAAAGGTGTAGTACCTATGATCTAATCTATTTGTAGTATTTTGTTATAGAATAAAAATCTTTAATATTAGGATTATTTTTTTCAAATTCTTAGGTATTATGTGATATAATTTTAGTGATTTCGGAATTTATAATGAATTGCTTACCTACGTGTTATATAAAATAAAATGTTTGATAATAATTTTTAATTTAAATTTACTAACTAAATACTGCACCACAGTTTTGCAACAACACCATTAATAGTATTAATAAATTAAATTATCTACAAATTTCACATTTGAATTTTATTTGAATTTCATAGTACAATAAATCCAGCTGGATTCAGTCTGGGCCCTACTGAGAAAACTCGTGTTTATAATAGATACTATAATGTGTTGTTAAATATACTTTTTTGTTTTAATAACAATATCACAAACATGCTCTTATAATATTAATACAGATTAAAACAGATTAATTGTTTGATAATATATTCGTGTAGGTATACGGGAAAACTCTCAACAACCGCTTTATTGGTTTTAATTTTTTCAGAAAATATATACGATGAAGCAATTATAGACAACGCTCAAACATTGTATGTAATTGTAAGGCATCAGCAAATTAAGTTTCACTAGAGACATAATGTTTTTTTCTCTGTTGCATTTACTGTATAAAACCATTCAAACTATTATCTTTGAAACTCCACAATGTCTGTAACTTTGTACTAGATACTCAAATAAAAGGTAATAATTGATAAGTAATTTAGTAATAGGCATAGTCATAAGAAATCACTTAACATTTAATAGTGTCTTTGCTCTCTACTGCAGTATACTATCGAAAAAGTACCTTTTAAAAGTATGCCAACGATCTTATAAAATAATTTATATTTGAAACGGATATCTTGACTTCTACCACACCAATTGACCGTACAATGGACAAGTCAATTATATTCTTAAGGAAACCATAGTAACATAAACTTAATGTAATTGAACGAAATTGTAAGTGACAGATCGAACGTTGGTACATTAGGTGTCCTCCATTGATACATTATATAATACAATATCATTGAAATAAATCCTATAGGTTACCAATTTATTGCTTACAGAAGATCACAATTTAACTTTTGTTTGTACCTTATGTACATTCTATATTTCCGTCAAGTTAAATAATATGCTGTTAGTGTTTTTGTTGCTTGGCTATATTATAGGTCATTATAGAGTCTACCTGTAGAATGTAAATTCGACGGTTAATTTAAACATCGATTATAAATATCGATGACTGTTTAATAATATTATCAGTAAAAAGTAAAGAAGAAAGTAATATGTCATACTAGATATTTTTCCTCTGCAAGGAATTGAAGAATTATTTACGTTTTTTTTTTTTAAATTGTTTATTTTTGTTTATATAGTGATAAACAAAGCGTTGCGCAAAATCGGTTAGAAAAAAAAAGTTGGATCCAGCCTAAAAACATATTATAATAAAAAAAATAAAAATAAAACATCATATTATGAGAATTTGGAAATCGCACGATTTGGATATAAAATTAGTATCAGGTAGTATTGTTAGTTGTTGCACATCTTTTTCGTTAATCTCTGTGCTATTCTATAGTAGCATGGACACTATTAATTATATTACGTATTATTATATCTTATAATAATAAAAATCATCACCATTGAAATATTATTTTCATTACCTATAATTGATTTTAATTTGAGTTTTGACTGTGGTGATCCATTTAACATAAGACACTCATTATTTCAGAACCTAGTGAAATGGGAACCAAAGTTATAACTTAGGTGTTCATGCATTGATAAATTTTATAATAATATCATTAAGAATAAATCTTATGGGTTACCAATTTAATGTTCACGGAGGATCACAATTGAACTTTTGTTTGTATCAAATGTACATTCTATTTTTCAGTTAAGTTAAAAAAGATTCTCTTAGTGATTTCGTTTATTAGCGGTATTAGAGGTTATTAAAGTCCATTTGTAGAATGCAAATTCAACGGTAGGTTGAAACATCGAAGATCTCGACTTATGTACCTTTTAAATTTTAGTAGCCTGTAGAAAATCCGATAACAACTATTTCGTTATGGTTATAAATAAAAATCACAAGCGTAATCCCACGACCATTTAGTGGGGCACCTGCATGGTTGAGGTACCTTCGATATTATCCGCATGAGTTATTCTTCTTGTACAAAATTTCCATTATCCTATCTCAAGTTGAGAAAAATAATGCAAGATTTATTTAACACGTTTCTTATTGAAAAACATTTTTTTCGCATATTATATTATAGTATTTACTCAAATAAAAAATGTAATTCAGATAAACTTGAAAAAAATCGGGTAAAAATTTAATACATTTAAAAATCAAAAATCGAAAATTAAGATAACAAAATAATAGTACAAATAATATACAATAATATAAGGTAGTGGTTATTTTTTAACTTCCGAAAACCTGGCAATAAAACTAATTTCTTCGAATCGTAAAAAAATACCATCAAAGTAATAAGTCGTTATCTAACTTATCTGATATCCGTTGTACAATAACAATGAAAAAATAATAGTATACAACTATAAACTATAAAAACATCCTACCGTACCATTCAGTCAAGATTTTTAATATTATGTTATTGTAATGGACAACTCGTCAGCTTATATCAGTTACAGTTTGAAGTGTTTAGATAGGATGTCATCGAATATAATTCTACTATATTATTGTCCATTGAATGGTCAGTCACCAACCCGTCCTCAATTGAATATATTTTAATATTAATTTTACATTACTGTAATTGATTCAAAACAAATATCGCACATGAAAACCAATACATACTTAAACCGATCAAACATTCTTGATAGTTAAACCTCGATGTAATAAACCATTGTATATTATGCATAATGCATTTAGTTTTGTAGGCAAGTGTCATGGTATAATATATACTATTATATATTTTATTTGTGTACATATTATTATTTTGCTGTCATTCAACATACCACTTACCACTAGTTTGATATTAACTGGGAACAACACTGATTTAGTAATAAATATATTAATAAAATCACTATCTAATGTGTTGGTTTTATATAGGTATTTTTATAAACACTTTTTATACATCTGAAATAATAATTTAATAACTATATATTTATGACTTTCTGTGCCCATGTATCCCATGTATTGGACATTTTTATTCTAGTTTGTAAGTTATAGTGCACCTTTGTATGTGTGATTTAAATATTATATTAGGTATATATTATTTGAACTATATTTAAGTGATAAATATTGTTGATATACTATGATTATGTATAGTGTCCAAATGTATAATATCACAATATAGTGTTTCGTTAAATCTAATAAATTATAATGTCAACATAGTAGTATTATTATTTTCATTATATTATAATCGTACTTGTAGCTAAAACATATTTTATATGGAGTTCCTTGGTAAGCAGCTGAACCAATATTTATAAATATGTGAATGGCCGTGTATTTAATGGTGAATTTGGGATATATTATGACCACAGAATTGATTATAGAACATGACAATGAACTTAAAAAACCAATATTTCTTAAACAAATTACGCATTTCAAAGCTTACCATTTTGATAAAAAAATATATATCATATTTACAAATATTTCTAAAAATAAAAATCTATGCAAAAATGGCTGTAGCTCATGTAAAATATTCGAGTTGTTAACTATTTTTGACATTTCGATATTTTTAAATAAAAAAAAAATGTACGTAAGGATGTTTCGGAAAATATGAGTGTAACATATTCAATATGATCTTTAAACCTAAAACAAAATAAAATTTAATAAATAGCTTATATCCGAGATTTACTTTTTTTTGTAATAAGAACTTACAAATATCATTGGATAGAATCTAATAATAAATGTATAACAAATAATAACATAATATATACTATGCCAATATATATATATATATAGAAAAAGAGAGTATATATACTATAGTGTATATGTAGGTATACCTCTAATATCTAATGAAAAAAACATGGACCAACCCCAATGAAACGATGCGCCGAGATTGTTTCCAAAAAAAATCCCAGAGAATAATAATATACCGTCGTATAAAAGATAATTTTATTAATTATTCACGTACCATTATACTTTCCTATGTGTGTTTAAGAACTACAACTACTAATATTTCTTAAAGTTTTCATTGTATGCAGCATCATACGACGTTTATAAAGTTTGGCAAACAAAACCGTTAATAATATTAACAAATTATTCGTATTGTTAAGATTGCGTCATCATATGGTTAACGCTCTCACAACTTTGTCACAAATCCAGAATCAAACCAGAATCTAAAAGATCATCTGTACATATTTTTTTACTTTTAAAAAAAAAATTTTTACAAATAAATCAAACCTAGTTAAAATGCATAATAATAATAAATATAAAAATATAACTAAAAATAGGCTAACTAGCTATGTTACCTTACTATTAGCTAATAATGGCCTTTGTATAATTTAATGTTAATCAAGAACAACAATAAAATTATATATATTTTAATATAATATACATATTTTATGGTATTATTTAAAATAGTAAATAAAGCCAAAGCTTGTCGAGTGTTAATTATCTTATACTAAAATTTAACCAATACAATATAATAATGCATTATAATATACCATACAATAATTTAATATAATATTACAGATTAGATTTTGACACTTAAAAATTTTTAAGTGACTTTCGAAAACTTTTAGATAACACAATACACATATTATAGGTAATGTTAAATTTAAAAAAAGTTTATTATTTTTATTTAAGGATCGTCCTATAAATATACATGAATATTAGTTACTTATATAATATTATACAATACATCATCCATTAATTAGTATTTTAAACTAATAAAACAGTTAGGTAACTAATATTTACAATTGAAATAAATATAAATATAAACCATTTAATTGCATTTAATCTGAAATAAATAGAACTTATGGTTTATAAAACGTAAATAACTACAATTTTTCTGTTTTTTTTATTTTTGTAATTCCTAAAAATTGCAAAAATGTTAATATTCCTAGTAAGGAAATCATTATGTATACAAAATAAAAATTAATATTTAGTACAAAATTAATTTAATTTGGTACTAGATAATTATTTATTTAATAAAAAAATGACAAGGGTTCTAATTTCCCACATATTATCCTGGGTGGTTAGTCTATATATATTATAATAGTGCAAATTTAATTAAAAACACTTTAGTGTGTGGAACGGGCGAAGCACATTGTTTGGTTTGGTAGATATTCGTTTTTTTGTCAATTTTGTCTTTTGCATTAATTGAAGCTCTGTTCCTTGATTTAGGTTAAAAACAATGAAAAGTTCGAATGTCAAATTTATAGTTCTGGGGTTGACCTGAGTTTTATCATGCCTGTTGACCAGTGTCCGGTAGCTACATAAACCCTTTTTATATTTTCTCTGCGTGCGCGCCCCAAAACCAATGTACTAAATTAGTCTAAATAATTTCCAATTAAAAAAAAACAAATACATTCAATACTGAGCAGCCAAAAATACAGAACAATATTTAATTAAATATTAATTAAAACCCATTCTACTAGTTTATTAAACTAAAAATTAAAACATACTTCTAAATTGTGATATTGTTAATATAATATTTAATCGATGATTATGTCTGTGCTTGGATTATCCGTTAAATTTTTAAGCTATGCGTTAATGTTATATCTTATTCTTTGAATGGTAACGGTCATATCAGATTAAAATAAGTAAGGCCATGGCCACGATTATGCATAATCGTAAAACAATTATAATATAATGATCCAGTTGGTTAGCCTTAGCACTTATATAATTTATTTTTCAATAAACAATTTTAACCAAGAATTACAATAATATATCAACATAAATAATCATCGATATTCAATTATCATTTTAAATAAATATGTATGATCGAAAGAAATTTACTAACTATTCGACATTTTATTGTTAGCACTGAAATGATTTTGGTTGACTTTTTTTGTTTAATACGTTTCTAACGACATTTCCAGAATTCTCAATAACAGAATATTCTTTTTGATCCGTAAAACTGAGTATAAATACTTTTGTTTTGTTTCTTATTTTATTTTTTTTAATGATTTTACAAATCATGAAAAAAAAATTATTTTTATGTACATTTCAAAATTATTTAATTATATTGTACAAAACTAATTATTGTATTTAATATGTTTTGATTGAAATTCTTACAAATTTGTGTATCCGTGTCCCGTGATCATATAAACCGTAGGTACATACTGGACCTTTTTAGCGTTTTCACGTACGTATTTTAGTTATGATAAGCAGGCATCTACATAGTAATTAAAAAAGCATATTAAACAGGAACAGAAGTGATTCACAAAGGTTACGTCATGTTGATTTTTAATTTCATAATATTTCACAGTTTATTGTATAGTAATTAAATATCATTTTGAACAAAACAAAAATTAAGAAAATAAGAAAAAGGTAAACAGGTACCAGGGAACTTTTCTGTTGTACAGTAGTTGTTGAGTATGTCATTGTATATCGGATGTGTTAAATTTGATTTAATTGATAAATTATTGTAAATCTAAAACTATTCTTAGCAGGGACAGCATATCAGCCTAGCATACTTGAATAAATAAATCAAATTTCATAATTTAAATAATTAATAAAAATCGAAAATTTACCATTGCTATAAAACGCTCAAACTGAGTTCCAATATTTTGAAAATGTTATTAGGTACCTATGTAAAATACTAACATAAACATTTAGTAAAAACTTCAAGTGTCTAAAAATATCAAAATTAAATTGTTGGGAATTCGGTACTTTACCAGCGAATATCATAAAAATTTTAAATTTAAACAATCGAAAAATATGAATGTTACTTACCGGTAATTTTTTTTTCAAAAGTAGAAAAATGTATGAGAAATCTTCTATTACAATTTAAAATGGTAGGTATGAAAAGAAAAATGTTTATCAATTTGTAACTAAAAAATAATTTACAAAATATCGCGATTTTTATGAATCTCGTCAACATTCTAATTTTAGACACATTAAAAAAATTGTGCCTATGATCAACTTATGTGGAACATTGCATTATGTTTTCAAGTTACGAACAATTATTTATTGAAAATAATTATATATATGTGGAAAATAATCATATTATATTTTATGAGAGTTTAAAATACCTACGGTTATTAATAAATAGTTATAATAATTTAGTATAAATACAGGCAAAAATAAAAAATATTTACTCATTCATTAAAATCCATAGTTGGTAGATGTTAGTATGTCACTTACTAGTTTAGTTGTAATTAGATCTTAATACAATAGGTACCTATTACAAATTAAGACCAACAATATATATAGAAGATAATATTATTCTGAAAGAGAACAACAATATCTTATGAACTTCACAATAACTCTTTGACAATATTTTGTCACGCATATCGAGCAACTACTACAAAATAATCAACCCATATTGAAGACATTTTATATCACACAACTTTAATAAGTAATGATCATACCTGAATAATGATCATAATGAAAAAAATACATTATGTGTTTTATACACATTAACTTATAAAATACAATTCAAACATTTAATATTTATTTTATTTATTATTTCAATATGTAGATAGTATAATAAATATGAATCTTACATATAAATAATAAAGATACTATACAAATATATATTTGTAACAAAATATTAATTTTAAAATAAAATAATTTTTATAGTTGAATTGATTTTATTTAACTATAATAATAATTAATAACTGATTTTTTATGTTTCTATCGATTAAAATTCGATGTAAAATATAATAATATGGTCTTAACTGCAAGAATTATATTTAAAAATATATATAATTACATTATTTATATAAAGTAATGTATAGAAAAAAAATATTCGGTAGCAAATTTTTACAATTATTAAATGTAAGTAATATTATACCTAATTGATAATATTTGAGTCTCCATAAATTATATTTATCAAATTGCTCATACAGTCATACCTTGTAGAATATACTTTAGGTAGTTTAACATCATAGATTTTTCAATCGTTATTTATAAGTTCAAATGACACTCGTAGTTCAAACTTAAATGAAAAATGTGTACATTGTTAAATGTAGGTTTACTTGTCAAATGACACCTGAGAAGTTTTGATCGATAAGTCTATACGATATTTGAATCGTATTCCAAAAAAGAGGCAAAATGTTAGGTATGCTACTCTAAGCCAGCTGGACTCTAAATCTGAGTTCGGGTCGTTAGACTCAAATATAACTAGAGGTCTGTTGGTCTTATATTATTGGATCGTTGGCTAAGTAACCCAATACCTAAGGTCTAAATGCTACAATAGAAATTGTCTAAAAGTTATCCATCACACGGTTGAAATACGTATAATAAAATAATATCAATACGTAGGTTTCGACCATATTATATTATTGTGACTAAAATAAATGAGTATTTTATAGATTGCAATGCATTCACCTGCGTATGTAGTAGGCCTGAATATGATCATCACGTTTAAGGTCTAATCAGACCTTCACTAGTTGTAAACTGTGATTCTAAATTCCTCATAGGTAAATGGTTATTTCTGAAATTTGAAAAATCAGATGAGTGTTGTACTTCCACAAACATTTTTATGAGCTCTCTGAAAATAAAATGTTGACAAATTTAGTCAAAATTGAAAAAAAAATTAGAATTATTTTGTAGTTAGAAATATATACAATGTTCAATTTTATATTTTATATGATTTTATACTTAATTGAAATTTTTTCCTGGATACGTCTTTATAGCTAAGTCTTGAGAACTAGATAAAAGGTTCATTAAAAGTAATTATACCTACTCAAATCAAAAAACATAAAAACTGCAATATAAGAAAAATTTTTTATAGAAAGTTCAAATTTGGACGGAATTAGATATTCAAACTAAGAATAACCTTTAATTATTTTGTTGTAATTTAAATACTAACTTGAAACTTTTACGTAGGTTTATTGTTATATTTTAAACCTATACCTACCTACACAATAACATTTTTAAATTCAACGATTTCGGAAAATAATCATCTCAATTTATCGTATTACTAATAGTAAAATAAATTACTTTAATAGCAATATATTATATATCTTAAAATATACTTGGTAATATATTATGCTGACATACAGTCTTCGCTCAGAGTCGTTTTTTTATGGAATAATATATCATTGAATTCAAATTATCAACACATACATTACAGTGACATAATATACTCAATGACAAAGAATAAATAAAAAAGAAATTGCTTAAAATAAATCGAAATATTTTTAAAATGTCATTGTGTACTTAAAATATAAACACATACGTTAAAGTTTTAAGTCCCCGAAAATACTATCGTACTTCTAAATTCATCAAAATTTGAACTTCAAACGTCTGTAATAAAATTACACTTATTTGGTTTTCAGATTTATTGGTTTTAGTAATAGCTACTTATGACGAATATTTTCAACATTTGCAAATATGTATCTATACAAATGTCTGTATACTTTAATTTATTTATATTCACACCATTTCACGGAAAAAAATGGTTTCAGCAATAATGAAATCGACCAACCGTAACACTACTAATAGAAAAATAAGTTGCTTTAATATCAATATCAAAAAATTTATCGCAATATGAGCCTTATAATATTGAAGGCTGACGCCTGACCGGTTTTATCTCCGTTCAAAATTGTTTTTCATATGCAATGATTAATCTTTGAAATAAAATTTAACCCATAGGTAAATTACAATTTACAGCAATGGTTTCCTCATTGACGAGATACACTTGACACCTATCATGGCCAGCAGAGCGTATTATTGTGATTACTTTTGAGTTTTGGCTGGTAAATTACAAATTAAATCAAATTTTTCCAAATACCACCTTTTATATTACATAAGTAAAGCAACATTTTTTCTGCTACTTAAGCATTTTCATATACAATGAAAAGTATTTATCTAATGAATATAAAATAACATATGTCATTACAAATCAACAAAACCAATACATTCATAGCTTTTCTCAAAATGGAATATATTCAGTAAAAACTAAAATAATCTTGAATTATACTGGATTATGATTAAATATTTATTTTTTAATAGGTAAACCTATCAATTATTAACTATATTTTTTGTACATAAAAGTTTGTAAGTCATTCTAAAAAACACTTTTAATATTGAAATTAATTATTAAATAATTTACCTACTTCCCCTTCTTTCATTAAAATTATTTTCTTTTAGTTAATATAAAGAATTAATACCCAAACAATTTTAAATAAAAAATAAAAAAAAAAACATTACCATTACGTATTATACTCAGTTTATATTATAATTTTAAAACACAAAGTCAATGG
This sequence comes from Acyrthosiphon pisum, assembly GCF_005508785.2. Lineage (NCBI taxonomy): Eukaryota > Metazoa > Arthropoda > Insecta > Hemiptera > Aphididae > Acyrthosiphon > Acyrthosiphon pisum. Next base: position 80,453,690 of record NC_042495.1, on the reverse strand, counting down.
GAAGTGGGAACTAATAAGAGTTCGAAAATAAATAAGTACTATATAATAAGTAAATTTAATAAATAAACGTTGAAACATAATAAAGTAGTCATGATAAAGTTCTTGTATTTTAAAAGCATTGACAATTTTAGATTTTGATCAGAGCTATGAATAAATTAGTTTTATAATAATATTGTATTTAAATTTTTTTCCTCGTGTTTTGGAGGAGAAAATTCTGTCAGTCAAAATCTTTGAGGGTATATAGATGCTGTTAATAATTCTAATCAAGATGGAACTTTTGGGGGTATAAAAATAATTCCCCAATTCAACTCTAAAATATTCTGGAAAAGTCAAAATAAAATATGAAAAATCGGGTAAATCAGTGACAATCTGCTGAACAGTAGGTGACAAATGGCTATTGTAACGGATGGTGTTAAACGATATAATATCATATTGTATAGTGTATACAATAAAACAATTCTGAGTGGAGAGGTTTTGTAAGCCTTGGATATTTTAGAACATAATATTTATATTGTTATTATTAATGCGGTAGCCGGTAAGTTGAATTAATATTATCTGTAAATTATTATATTAATTGTAATTTAAATTAATATACTTTAGAAGTTTTAGGTACATTTATACTATACATAGTACTCTAATAAGTAAGAAACAAAGTTTACTCACTCAGAGATTAGAATCAGAGACAATAAGTATCAGTATTTAGTATTTATTTAGTATTTTTAATAATATTTTGTATTTATACAACGTCAATCATACTTATATTGTATATACGATTTTTAACAAGTTAGCATACTGAACTTAAAAATAAACAAATCAAAAATAATAAGCAGATTTACCAAATAAAATAAAATAATTATCATAGTCTATTTACATGAATGTATGAATATTGAATATAATATTAATATTATAAAATATATGTAGCTAATTTGCCTAACCAACACGCCGTGTTATCAAAGTAACTGTTATGAATTTTATTTTAAATTTATTTTTTTCTGTGTAAGCATAAATATTATATTGAATGAATCTAAATCTAATTTTGTAAAAAATTTTTTTAAATTATAAAATAAATAATAAACCTTTAGGCCATAGTGATATTTTATCGAAGTCACATTATTGTTACTATATAATATAATATTTTTTGTCAGTTTTTTCATAATGGTATTCATCCATTAAAATTATCGTCAACCTAACTAAATTCGTTACACTCTATATTTCATTTCTTAATTTTAGGAAAAAGCATATAAGGAATTTCTACCAACTTTATGCCATTTTCTACCGTAAATCTCCCTTAAAGTTAAAAATTGTAATTATTTTCTTCTCCAAAAATATGATGACAGACATACCAAAAAAAATCTTAAGAAAAAATCAATACAAACATCATTGTAACCAAAGCATTAACTGATCTACATAAAATCATTATTAAATTTAATACATTTATTTAACAATTAATAAATAATGTATTTTTTAATTTTTTTATTTTTTTTTACATACAATATAATAAAAAATAAATACATCTTTGTGGTTGAAAATTTCAACTTTTGAAAATTGCTAGTTAAACAAAAAATTCATATTTTTTATATGGCTGTGGTATATTATTTATTATTTTACTGAACAAATACAATTGAAAATAATAAAAGTTTCCCACTGTAGCAGCCAGCAAGTAGTGGTATTTGTGGATAAATATTGTCATCACATAAAGAATAAATGCATAAGTAGGTAGTACATTTCATTCTCATGATATCATGGGAATCGTAGCCAATTTTTCAAATATTTATTTCTTTGTACTTTTTCAAGAACTACTGATATTAGTTTTACATTATACGTTATTACATTTCATACTAGTGAAAAATATATATTACTTAATACGTTCAATAATGTAAATTGTATTGCATAAATACAAAATATTCAACATATGAACGATAAAACCTATTTTATTAATATGTTTGCTAATAAAACGTAATATGTACTCTAAATTTGTTTATAACGATTATTGTTTCTCTGACAGTTTTAAAAGAAATTTAAAACATAAAAATATTTAAAACTGTATGTATATGGTATATCCAATTTTATCAAACCTATCGATCATACTAATGAAAGATATTGTAATAACGTTTAACACAGATATAATTGTACTTCTACAATTGTATATTATATTATATTTTATTATTATTATACTATATCGTATACAAAATCATGATTAAAAATCATTAGTAATGAATAAAAATTTATAGCAAAAAAAATATTTTACTCCTAAATTTTTAATTAAAACATATTTAATAATCTAATGTAAATAAATGAATATATTAAATTCAAATATACCAAGGGAGTAAAAGTTTAAAATTTCAACTAAACTATCATGCTAATTAATGTCAACAATTCTTGTACATAATATTACAATTAAAACCATTTTTTACCCAAATAAAAATTAAAGTTTCTTATTGTTCAATTGTTACAAGACGACTAAATGTTGTCGTTTTTGACAATATTATTTTACATTACAAGCATATAATATACTAATATTGCATTTATTTCTAACATCACGAATCTTACATAATTATTGATAAATAATACACATATTATAATAAACTGTAATTCGTCTATTACCTCACGTTAACAAATATATAAATATCTAATAAAACTATTTGAAATATCTCAATAATATCTTGAAAAAAAATAGCAGAGTAAATAAAATACATAAAATAAACAAAACCATTTGTAAAATTCTCATAGATACTATACAACATTTATTCTTGAAAAAATAGTTTTACTATACTTCAAACGTTATGTTGAAAAATTATATTAAGTTTATACTATATTATTTTATAAATAAACTATTAGGTAACAAATAATTTGAACTGAACTATGTAGTACATCGTACATGTGTATCTTTCAAAGACTGTTTAAAAGTTGAAATTTAAAATATGAGAACGAGAAATATTGTAATTCAGTGTTATAACAATAGCACTTAAAATCAATCGAAAACCAACGAATATGCTTACTTAAAATATCGTTTATTAAACATTATTTTGATTTTTGTCTACTAAAGACACGATGCACGTGATCATTCCTCATTTATTGACTAATACATTCGTCTAGTCGTAAAATTAGGAATACCCATTACTGAGTTTTTCTTTTATATTTTACAACTCGTGACGGTAATACGGCTGGCATGTTATTTAAATTAATATACATATAAGTAAGAATAAATCAACGAACGAAAAATATATTACTGAAAATATACGAATGTCTTTAATTAATGATGTACCTAGCTATAAGTTATTAGTGATGGTAAATAATTTATAACTTATAACTATATCAAGAATAAAAATATTATTTTTATTTTTATTTATATGCCAACGCATAGCTTATATTGTAATATAATATCACTGAAATTAGCAATTTTAATAATAAGTTGGGTACAATGTTCTCTAATGCCCTAACTCTACCCACACAAACATAAAATAATAAATTCTAAGAGCGATTTAGCTACAGTAATATGCATGTATGGTAGTGACCGAAGACAAAATATATTTTCCTAAAAAATATAAATTATATTATAAATAGTTAATATACTTTTTTGCTATACCACTTGTCAGAAAATAAGTACTCCAAGTTTTATGGATTTAAAAAATAATTATACTTTTGATAAAAAAATATTTATTTTTTCAAGTAGTTTTAGTTTAAAGACATAGTATATATTTGTTTTAAATAATAACTGTATACAATTTATATTGTGGTAGCTGGTAAACCAAAAACAATTTACTTATTACGCATAAACCAATCTATTTATGTCACAAACAACTACCGACTTCAAAATATGTACGGATTTAAACAAATAACAGTTTTGCAAGATGAAAAAAAATGAAAAAAGGTATTAACATTATCACTTTAAACTTTAAAATAAATTAAATTGTATGATAAATATCATCTCGTTTTATTCGTTCAAATATAAATATTACAATATATAATATTCTAGTATTTCTGTTAACTTCAATACTTCTACTACTTACCTTATAACTGATTCAAATAATATACGTAGAATTTTATCTTTTAGATTCCGAGAAGAACGATGATTGTATTGATTTTACAATGTAGGTTGTGTTTTTGTGTCTGTGACCACCGTTTGGAAAATTGTAGGAAGACTGCGATTTTCTTCTACAGTATCTAGTTCGATGGAAAAGTGAATCTAGTTGGTGTACACCAAAGCGGTACCGCAACTTATATACTTTTTTTTAAAACTGATAAGAATAATATGTTATCAAGGATAAATATATTTTAAATAAGTAAACTTGTATCGATAATAATGTAATATTATTATGTGTGTTTAAAAAATGTATACAACTTATTTTTAACAGGAAAGAGCTAAAGTGAGTATCCAACGAATAACCGGATATTTTTAATTTCTCCCGATAGGTTATGACCGGAATGAAAACTACTGGTAGGTACCACTAGTCTTAATAGTATACAAAAGCTCGCAAACCTCAATTTATATATATATATATATATATATATATATATATAAAGGTTTCAAAAGATAATATTAAATAGTTACAGAGCCCTTTTTCATTAGAAATCATTCCAGAAGTAACAGAACTTTGTGTAATCATAATTTTTTTTTTTAAAAGAAAATCATTAGATAATTATTATATAATAATTATCACTTTTCTTTGTCATAAGTTATATAAGTATATATTTGAAACATTTATATTTTCAAAATTTTTATAATTTTACTTCTTTGCTTTTATATTTTAAACATATAAACTTAATCAAGATAAAAACAAATTTAAAAAAATATACAATTGCTAACAAATAAATTAATATGTATATATAATGCATAGTTTGTATATTATTATATTATCCATGATCCTTCCTCAGTTACCTGTCACGGTCGTCAACCAACGTAGTTTTCAAAAAATTTTCGAAATTAAAAATAGCATACCTGGTATTCGAAAATAGATTGCCAATTTATTATTTTTACCAAAACATGATTGTACAAGTCTAAGGCACTCGGGGACTGTCGTGGTAAAGCTATGCATAGCAATTTTGTAGCTATATGTAATTATAACTATTTATTTTTGTATGATATTAATTGAATTTACACTTTTTGAGCGGGATGACCAATAAGAAAATGATAAAATTAGTTTTTTTTGTCGATAATGGTAGATAAACACCGTACGAAAATATTTTATTTGAGAGTTTTTTTTTAGCAATTGGTTAGACTGTAAATAACAAAAAATAATAATATCATCTTACGGTCACGCTTTTCCGCGATAAAACCTACGCAATAGCTTAATAATATAATATTATCGATGCACATATTATGTGTTTACGAGTTCTGCCGTTCTGGTATTATTTAACATTGATTAGTGATTTTATTTCATTAGTATAAAGAGTACGTATAATTATTCTACTACTTTATTATATTTCGTATCTTATAATATGTTACGGTCAATGACAAAAATTGAACATTTACGTCATTAACCAGTCATTAACGTTATAAGCCAAGTTGCTAGGTTAATTTCGTAAGCTACCGAGCAATGACGTCAGTTTCCAAGATAATAGGTTATTGTTGAAAATTACTAAACAAAATAAAACAATTTTACCTGAATGACTGAATATTAACGTTATTAACCATTGACTGTTAGTCAATTACGTAAATGACTGAAAATACACATTCATTTAATTAATTCAGACTACAGTTGTTAATATTTGTCTTATTTTTTTTATTATTTATTATTTATTTATTATTTATTTTCGCAAGACATGCCGTTGTGACGTTTTAAGTAACACAATATTCCCGCTAAATTACAAGTGCATTTGTTTGTTATGCACTTTAGTTTGCAATTGCACCTTCTGTAAGTTTGTGATCTAGTGACACTACTAAAACCTGCAGTTCTCTCAGTGTAATTTCTTTTTCGGTATTTACAGATTCCAATTCAACGAAACATCCTTTGGAGGGATCGATCTGCGATCGAGTATACAAATTACAATAACGCCGTCCTCTGTACCTAATAAAAGATAATCATTTATTAATTCAAATAAATATATCTAAATTATCTTAATTAATATCTGGATAATTTGTTAGATAACCACGGCATTATTTAACTTAGCCATGGGCTAGGTATTATTGTATTAATATTATTATGGTTTGCTCGAGTAACTATCGCTGATTATCAATTATATTAATAAATAATAAATAATACACACTAATGTAGTAACGTGTGCGGATAGATAACTGACAGTGACCCGTAGGTAAGTTATAAATGTATAAATGTATACCTAATTTACAACCACGTCCAACAAAAGTTGGGAATTGACGTGAATAATAAAATAATACTCGTATTTACAACATTAACCATCATGTGTCGCCACTTACGTAAATTACCGGTCATTTGCGTACATTTGTATTGTACAAGGTCATTTTTGACATTGGTCGGGCTTTATCGTAAATTTAATAATTTTCGTCATTGACCGTAACAGAAACATACAAAAATATTATATAAAAAATAATTATTTAAAAATATGTTATGAAATATTATAATTAACCTGAGTACGTAGTTGTATTCGTGGATACGGGGTTGAGTTCGATGCTCGAATTGAGTTACTGCGTGATAATACGAGATAACTAATTAGATGGTCATATCGAATGTTGAGATAGCCCAATAACATAATATATTATGATACGTACAATACTACATTGTATTGTATTGTTTTTACTAAACGTCTGATCAAAGAGTTTTTGAATATTTGATTTCATATGTTGCAAGTGTCGCGAGTATATAAGAAATGCGTTTATATATATATATCTAACGTGTATGTATATGTATATTAAATCACCCCACATCCCATATAGCTCGTCGTTATTATAGTTATCCCGTTTTTTTTTATTTAAATATAGAAATATTATACATTACACTTTAGTTTTTAAGTCCTGGCAGTTATAATGTATAGTTTAACATCTTAACTTCACAATAATGATGCATGGTTTTCAATATTATTATCTATGTTTAATTCCAATGTCTATATATTTTTTTCAGATTTTTAAATCAACCATGATGGACGAAATTCACAACACAGTTGCATGCAATGAATCTTTAGAAGGAAATATATTAAACTTAAAGAGTAACATTTCGATTCCAATAGATAGCTGCAATAATTATACTAATCACACGGAGTTTTATTTAGAACGTGAGTAGAAAGAAAACTTATTTTTCATTGTTTTCTTGTACATATTATTTCTATACAAATATATTCAATTATTTAAAAAATAATTCATTTTTTTTTTAAATCTAAGATAAATGCAATTTACAATATTTACTAGCTTTATTGCTCTATGATATACCTAAACACACTTTATTTAGTTAAGAATAATATCAGTTGGTTTACACTTATAAGTTATAGGTTACCTAACAGGTACCTAACCTGTTCTAAGTGTCTAGTTAAAAATCTTCGGAGGCGTAAAATTTGCCTGGTGTTGTTGTGTGTATATACATACAAATTACAAAGTGTTGAAATTTAAAGTTAAAATTGAGTGTCATGTTATCAGACATGTCTAGTTTCAACTTGGTTTAAGCACACCTCACTGCATAGAATTTTGTCGATAAACAAAAATAGCAAACATAATATAATACATATTAATTAGTAACTATTACAAATAATCTGCAATTTAATACAAACTCTTTTAATATTTGTGGACAAATCATTGCTATAGGAAATTTATTGTTTCATAAGTTTATATTAGTCTTGTAATTAATTAATTTTGTTTTTGATTGGCTAAACCGTAGGCATTCCGTAGTGGAATAAGTTAGGACTTACGATTGATGAAAGAATTATTTGTAATTGTATGCTGGTAATCTATCGAGAACTGTATTTAAAAGTGGTAACAGTGGTAATCCATTTTAATAATTTAGAAAACTGGCAAAAAGTAAATTATTGTTAATTTTATTTAATGATTAGGGCTTATAGTCAGATGATACATACTGGGAATGAAATCTAGATGAGTTTGTATCAATTGTTTGCTGCTGGGTTGTTTTACGATTAATTTTATTGTTTACATTATTTAGTAACTTGTGTTCTTGATATTATTGTTTAAGTGGGTATACTGGGTATCGTGTTTTATCGAGGTTAGTTTACAGAATCGTCGACGTTTTTTTTTAGATGTGCCATCCTTTGTAGTTCACTGGACTCATTGGCGTAAATCACAGGGGTTCTAAGGGTTCTTAGTCCCCTGAATATAAATACTAGCAGTCCAAATCTCTTGATTATCTTAAATAATAATTAAATAAATCTTGGACACGTACCACTATCAAGGGTCAATATAGACTATCGGACTTATCAATTATCCGCATAGAAAGAGATACGGCGGTTGGTAGTCCTTAATAATGCGACTATTTAAAATAAATATGTTAAAAAATATAAGTGTTCACTGTCCACTGTAATTGTATATTTCTACTTTCTAGCAAAGTTACAGACTACAGTGAAAATTCCATAAAACTAACTTCCGATTAACAAAATGTTGTGATTAACTAAAAAATTTTGAGAATCAAACCAAATTAGAACCAAAATATGTATTTAATTCTATTTTACAAAATTTTCCAGAATACCTACGAATTTCTTTTGTTGCTCTTGAGGCCACGAAAGGCATTGCTGTACATATTATATAACTTTTAAAAACCCTTTATTTGTTCTGTGTACATTGTTATAGTTATATGATTTTGCATTTAATGCAGTAAAAGAATTAAAAAATTAAAAAAGTTAACTTTAATAATATTAAAGATATAATATGTACATTACATATTACGTACATATTATTATATTTTGAATAATGAATTCAAACTTCAAGCCTCTCATGGTTTTTGCGCCTGTGTGACACTGTAGCATCTACCTTGCAGAAAATACGTCATATTATTTTGACAGTTGACCCATTGAAATTACAGCAACCTATGCATTGGTTATAATTATCTCCGAAGAGAATGCCCATTGGAGAATATGAACACTATTTTTGTTAAGTGGTCGTGATATTGGAAATTTATACAGTGTACAATGTCTCTGAATGTATGTGGCTCTACTTTACATTTGGTTTTAAGTATCGATTACTAAATATTATATATCCTCACTGGTCAAATGAACAGTTGTACAATATATTACTAAAGATAAAAAAAAATCAATGAAAGTTTAGTCTTCTCGGTTTTTTTTTTTTTTTAGAATATCAGTACGCTTATGGGCTAAAAACCCTACTTCTTTTATAGATATTCCTATGTCCTATCTAATCTGTTGGTGTAGACGGGTTTAGGAATACTTTTCTACTTGAGGGTAATATAATATAATGGTACTGTGCGCCTTTATCTTTTAGAAAAAGTAAAAATAAATTATTTGACAGAATGATTCACATTTAGTTGTTTGGACTTGTAATTCATTTCTAGAGGTTTCAAAAAATAAAAAGTAAGTTATCAGAACCATTAAAATTAGTTAGCTCCTAACGAAGACAAGGTACGATAAGACGTATTGGTAGGGGAAGCTTTGTTCTAGTAATTTGCGCTTTATCAGAGATTTAACGATCTTCCCCTTTATTATAACACATTAATCTAATTTAAATTTACAATAATCGATATATTTATAAACGATAGTGTTTATTTCAATTTATTTCAATTTACTTATTATTATGATTGCATTAAATTATCCATATTATATCAGTTTTAAAGTCAATTTCAAAAACAACGCAAACTGTAATTTACTACTTACCAATATTGTAACATTTTTTTTAGAAGTAAAATATCAAATATTAAATCTTAAAGTATTGTACGTATGTTTTTCATGAAGTATTATGAATTATCATTTTAAAAGTATTCACATTTATATGTATAATATGAACAAATAAGTACTTAAAAGTAAAAAACAAATATAAATAATATGTTATAATATTAATACAAGCATACATTATTACGTAATATAATATTATTACATATTGTATATACTATATAGTGTATACTTACATATTTTTACTAACCATAAAATGTATTTACATAATATAGTTATAAAATTATTATAGCAAGAGCATAATGCACAGCCCTAATGTAAAATCGCATAAATTATTACCATTTATGAAATTTAATATAATATTATGTTATGTGTCATATTATTTTCATGATTACAATTAAAACGTTATTGTGTAATTAAATATAGTTGATGATAAAATACCATTTTTTTTTTTTATAAGTAAACAAGAATATATACAATTAGTAATAATTTATACAATAGTCAATAGGTTATATGGGGAATACAAGTACCTATACAAGACGGAATGGCATGATCCAATGACCCTACTTCAAAAATAAAATATATATAGTTGAATACTGTTGATTTATGTGATAGTTTAAACAATATTTCTGGTCAAATTACTTTTATGATTATAAAACTCATTTATTTTGAAAAGGAGTCAGTTTTAAGCATCATTATTCTTTGTTATGTTAAGGATATTTGAGAGTTTTTCAAAAATATATTTAAATAGGATTATTTTTTTTTGTTTAAACGATTCAGTTATATAGCATAATAGTTATTATGCCACCGTACTATGATTATGAACTATTCTTACAATATTGTCTATTAAATATTAAATATTCATAGCACGTGAGCAGGTTTCAAAGGTACGAATCTGTATAAAGCTTATAGACCACGTGGTATATTATACCTACCGTATAGTTAATAGGTATATGAGGAGGAAATACAAATCGTCGACCTCGTCTAAAAGCTTTTTCGACGATTTTACATATTTTGTTTGTGTGTAGGTGCTTATATATTATACTTATACTTCTAAAGTAAAGAGTGCACTCGCTTGTCGAATGCTGTTCGGATCGAGGGAATGACGTTTTCTGTTATCGGTCGGGAGATTATCTGTAACGGATCCGTCACCGTATATATTTCGTAGTGCAGGTTTCCCGTCGCTGCAAAGATAATTGAAAATTTTAATAATATGCCTTTATAATATAGGACATATACACTTAGATATTATATAATAATATTAATAATTTTCCATTCGATATTACAGTCGACCTGTGAATATTATAGATGCGATTAATTACGTGCCTGTAATTCGAAAACGACGATCGATCGTGCGTCACCCTCCCCTCCACCACAACGTCGTTATGGTGAGAGGAGAGTGGCAATTTCCGAACTTGCTTACCATAACTTTTTTAGTTTTTTTTTTTTTGTTTTTTTACAGACGCTGCTCTCCGGTCCCGTGAAGTGTCGCGTTACAGGTACCGTTATTAAATCGCGGAAGACGCACGGTTCGAGCGCGTGTTTTGAAAGAAAATAATGTGCGTAGGGGTAGGTATTATAATCAAATAACCCTATCTCATTACAATTCAACGCCAACAATAATATTTCCGTTTATTATTGGGAGTGCGATTCATTCGCCGCGCGAAAATCATTCAACGCCCTAGCACCATAATAGTAGGTATGTAGTACAGGCCACCGTAGTTTTTCATCCAAAACCGTATTTTTTACTCCATATTCTCTGGCTCACATAATATCGGGTTCGCATTAGGATCACTTGTTATTTTTTTTTAGTCCCACGTCTAGAATTTATACTGGGCAAAGCCTATGTTATAATAATAATATAATATTACTTAACAATGACATTCCTGTTCGAGAGTCGATAAGGCACAAACGCCCGTAACAACAACTACAATTTCTACCTACCTCTATATAACAATAATATTATAAAGGTACCTATACCGCGCGTGTAGTATAGCGTCCCCGTTATGTATACCATATACATGCATGTAGGTATACCAAGGGCGTATCCTAGGTAATAATAGTACGCCGTTGTGGAAATGGAAAAAAAATGTGTAACTATTATTTAAACACGCATACAGTACATAATATTATATTACGAATGTAACGTTATTGTGACAGCTATAATATATATTTATACGAATATAAATCTATTATATATTACAGGGGTGGCCAAACAGTTGATGGCGATCGACTGGTCGTTCTTGGACTAGAATTCTAAGTCGATCCCCCTTGTTAGAATTTATTGACTATTCTTATACTTTTGTTATTTAGTAGATACAGTTATTAAATACATATATTTTTTTGTTAGTGTGAAATGGCATTTTCTCACATGAAATTTATAAAAGCTGAGTAGGTTAGGTTTTATGATCATTTAGATTTTAACACAGCGACTTCGCTTAGCCATGATATGAAACAACACCCTTCTACATCAACAGTATAATGATTTAATGTGAAACACTCGTTTTAGATAACTTAACAGTTTTATTTTATTATTTTATTAAACAATTTTTTTACATTAGTCGATCCTAAAAGAAAAAATACACCTTCAGTAGATCTTAACCAAAAAAAGTTTGGCCACCCCTGATATAAGGTACGTCGAGTTGAAAACATGACGGTGCTCTTTGAAAGAATCATGCTATAAACATATTCATTAAATCGCAATGCAAACGATTTAATCGGTCTAACGAATAGTCTTATTGTATTATATTATGTTTAAAAGGTATACTTATAATAAGTAGGTGTTAACAGTTAAAAATTGTTTTTTTTTTTTTTGTGTTCACGCAAATATTATACGTTTTAAAAAATGCTATTTTACTTTTAACTCGACTACGTAACCCGTTATGTAAGTTATTTATGTATTATACATTATAATATAAAACATTTAGTAGAACAATATTGGGTTTGTTTAACCGGTACCTAATAATTTTGAAGTGAGTGGATAGTGGATACCTATAATTATCTACCGTATAACTACCATTTTGTGGTTAAATATATCAGCTATAATGTAATAAACATTTTTTTTTCCATCGCCGCCGTCCAAATATATTAGTTACAATTATTTACGTATTATTCTGTTATGTTAGTGCACTGTTATGATAGTGTACATATTATTATACCAAATGTCATTCAGCTAATAAATATAAATGATTTGAAACACTTTCATATTATAATACATTTCCCATATGAAGAACACTGAAATTAGTCATCATAGTTCAGTAGAGTTGTGAAGTGCAATATATACATTCCAGTACGCACCTTTCCGGCTTTCATATATTATTACCTCTGTGATAAGGTACAATAATATGTGTAATCGCCGTGCATTTAACTATTTAAGTAATATTTTATAGTACTATAAGTGTAGGGTATATCTGGTACTCGAATGTTTACTTGAAGTGATTCCGCACTCTTACAAAAAAATATCATCAAAAAACCTTATTTACCACGCCACTGATCAGCTACAAAATTAACTGATAAAATTAATCTCTTGGAATTTAATGACGTTGAATCGAGAGGTAACCCTCGATTTATTATTATTAGTTTAAACTTCTACATTTGAATGGTTCAATGGGCTTTAATATGGTAATCTAGATTTATAGATGAGTACGTGCTTATAGGTTACGTCAAGATTTGCAGATGACATTTTATTTTATTAGAATTATTAATACACAACGTGATTCACTAAATATCTACCCACCCCTTTTTTCATTAATAACTCAAATTCTGATCATTAGAATTTTTAAGCTTACTTAAATACTATATTTTCAAAGACCTAGTTCGTTTTATATAATTCTAGAAGTGTCTTGTGAGTCCACCGATACAATCTCTTATTTTTTCAAATGAGAACTAACTTTTTTTTACTGTCAACTGTTAAGCAGATGATTTTTTTGAAAATGTTGATATACCTATCTAAAACTAACGATTAATTAATCTGAAACAAATTCAAATGAGTAGTTTTTCAGTAATTGAAATATAAATACGAAGCACCAATAGGATTGTAACCCTCAAAAATTAATTTAGAAAAATATAAAAAATACCAAATACCAATTTAATATTAAATCGTGTGTATTTTATTATACACAAAATATATATAAAGTTGTTTCACTAACATTAATTATTATCATTTTCAATTTAAAATCATCTTAACTCATCATATATGGACCATATAATCGTCTAAACATAATATAATGAACCTATCATCGTCATCGATATAAAAAATTAAACGACACATAAACTACTGGTTTGAATTTCGATTTAGGTATATGCATATTAAAATTTTTAAAAAATGCATTACAATCGCTTTAAAATATATAAGATTTAATAAGATAAAAGGGTGATTTCAATTGAAAAAAAGAAGTAAGTATCACCACAGGATCCTAAAGTTCCTGCTGTGCCTTGAATGGTATAATGAATCTAAGTGGGTATTAATATCCAATATTGTGAAAATAAGTGAAATATTATTGTCTCTCTATAATATTATGATATAATAGGTACAGTATAAAATATAGATAATAGGTACATTATAATAATATAAAAAACGTTTTATTTATATTAAACTATTTTAACCATAACACTCGATATTATTATATATTTTATTTTTATTATAATATTATAGCTACATTATTGTACGATGTGCCAGTAAGCATAATTCTTCTTCTGTCAATGTTCTATGGAACGATTTCTGTCATGGCAGTGGTTGGAAATGCTTTAGTAATATGGATTGTGACGTCGAGCAGACGGATGCATAATGTGACCAACTTGTATATAGCAAACTTAGCATTAGCCGATATCGTTATCGGTCTGTTTTCTATACCATTTCAAGTAAGTAATTTTATTTAACTTATTTCACCGATGTACGACGGTTGTTATAATTTGTATAATAATTGGTGCCAATGGTGCGTATTATTATTTATTAATCTTAAGATCATATTCTATGGATGAAACTACAGCGTATTAAATCAATACAAAAACATGTTTCCTATATATCAGCGACAAGTCACCGAATTAAGAGTTTGATATGCGTGACGTAACTTCTTGCATATTTATCCACAGATTATTTATTATTAGATTACCATATTATTATGGTTTGAATGTAATATTATATTGAAAAAATAGTATAATACCTACTATAATAATATTATAATTAGCCACGAACTAAGTTTTAGAATAATTATGTGATAGTAACCTACCTATGGATAAAAGTTATGTGAAGATTTGCATCGCGTCATGCACACATAAACACATTGATCACTTAATTCGGAGACTCGTCGCTAATATCGCCAACAAAATAATACGCTGTGGCTACATCCATATAGTATAATATGATCTAAGGAATAAATAGTAAATACACAGTGATTCGCACTACCTATCTGCAATTATTTGCATTGCAATATATTACTGATAAGTTACAGATTTTGTAGAAAAATATCATTTTAAGTATAAACTATAAAGTATAATATAATATTAAATATTAAAATTAGAATTTTTATAAAAATATATGTTAATATCTTTTTATACGATTTTTACATTTTATTATTATCTGAGCTAAGCGAAGAATTTATTGATTTTACAATGACACTTCGCTTATTGTTATTTTTTTGGTGTGTGTTCACGTCATCACGTTTTAGAGGTGGAAAATAAATCTAATGTTAAATATTGAAAGTGATTTCTGATAGAGAATTGTATCTAGCTGGTATTTTGGCTACCCAAAAATTAACAGTAATTCCTAAAACTGTTTATTATTATTTGGTAAGACTAGTAAACGGCAGGGAAATACGGATATTTATGCATCACTCAATTTTATTTTTTTGTTTTCATAATCGTAAAGACATGTAATTTTCACCAAATAATAACATTGGTATTTTTGTTATTATTTTTAGCTGGTAAAGGCTTCGACAACATAGGATTTTAGCCTGCATTATCTTAATATTTAAACACAAAGATTTGGATGTACATTAGGACTTAATACTTATATTTACAGTTATTTACAAATTATGATTGAGGTTTATATTGAGGAAAAAAGCTCTGATTTCAAAGATCTTATATTCATTGAGGGCTTTTTAGAGTGTATTTTATAGACATGATAATATAGTTTTCAAAAATATTCATAAGCCATTTATATTCATTTTAAATTTTGTAATTTTGTATAGTTTTTTTTCTTGTTTTAATGTATTAAATGTATGTTTATTGGAAAAAAGTTTAAAAACTGAATACAAAGTTGTTTCAGTCGTAATTCTTTTTTATAGCAACTTAGTAGGTACGAGATTCTTGGTAAGTTTAAGTTATTGATGGATTTAAAAATGTAGAAATACACTTTAAATTCACATTTTTTTATTCACCCTTGAGTGTCATTTTTCTCACAATCGTCAGCTTTAACAAAAATATAAACATTAATATTTTTTTTTCAGAGAGATTACGTAATAAATAATAAATACTTAATAACATAGATGTTTTTTTTTTTTTTTTATTGGTCTTAAGCCCGGCAACAGGCCATTAGCTGTAATGGATGATACTTTAGGGTTTTTGGGACGGTAGAGAACGGTCGAAAGAAAACTTTTTTGTGTTTAGCAGAATTTTCAAGTGGGCACCCGTAGGTATCTGCCATGTCCAGTTGGAAGATGGCGGCTTCTCTCTCCAGACATCAAGACTGCCCGAAGGGAAGTGCCACCCGTGACCTAGGTTCGAACCGGCGACGGTGCACGGCGCAACCGACGCCTTAGTCCACCGGCCACTTCATCCCCCATTATTTGAGGACCTACAGAATTCGTCTTATAAAATGAAAATTAAAAATTGAAATCAATCAAACCGAAAGATTATTATAGGATAGCGCTTAATAATATGTATAAATTTGCAGTGTGTTTTATCTTTGATGAAAATCTCGGAAATCCATTTCCTTATTTATCTAAATAAGATAATGAATAATATATCGACATGAATCG
>NC_042495.1:80381440-80436907 GCF_005508785.2 Acyrthosiphon pisum | reverse complement strand
CATGAATCGAAATCTTTCATCTCGAAACTTTGTCTAGGTAGGTATTATATTATCTAGATACTGCTCACCGATGCCCGGGCATTTAAGGGGGGGGGAAACATATATCTTCATTTCACATGGTTTATTTTGTAATTTAATATTATACTGAAATACTGTGGTAACATTTAAGTTTCAGGCCGCCCTGTTGCAACGATGGAATTTACCGGCTCTAATGTGTCCGTTCTGTCCGTTCGTACAAGTGCTTTCAGTCAACGTGAGCATTTTCACCCTGACCGCGATCGCAGTTGACCGGCACAGAGCTATTCTCAGTCCGCTCAGGTTAGTATTAGTTGTGTTTCCCGGTGAAACAAATAAACATATTATACCTAACACAACAACAACAGCCGACCACAGTTGTAATAATTATTATTACGTTATGTTGACATTTATAATAATAATATATAAATAGTTGCTGTTGTGTGTTAACTTACAGTATTGTAATATTATGATTTATTTAATATTATTATTATTATTATTAGTAGTAGTGTTATTATTGTTATTATTATTATTTCGTATATTGTTAACAGCGCAATACCGTCGAAATTCCGAGCAAAAATGTCAATAGCCGCCATTTGGGTGATAGCTTTTGCGCTTGCGACGCCAATGGCTATTGCTCTCAGGGTGCAATTTATCGAATACGGAGATAGAGGTCAGTAGTAATTTTATTTATACTAAAAATTTCCTTTTCTTTTGCAACCGTGCTCTTTCTTCAAACAGTTTCTAAACGCCCCGCATCACGAATGCTTCCGGTTTATGTAGCACAATGTACACTACGACTACAACAACTATAACAGTCAAAGTACATAATATTATCTCATTATTTAATCGTGCTAAATAGATACCATGTCAATAATCAATTTTATTAAAATTATATTGTGTTGGATTAAAATCCATCGGACATGAATTTTACAAACACAAAAAACATAAACCATGGATATAATATTGTAAATTATTTTATTCAACATATTATTATTATTATTATTATTGTAAACTAATAATATTTGAATTTAAATTAGGGAGTATGTTATTGGATTAAATATTTTAAAAAGGGACAAATATGAAAATTAAATACTAAGTATTATGTAAACAGTTACCCACGAAAATTATTTTGTACAGCAAGTAAATGTGTGGTTTTTAAGACACGCACATACACACATCGCCATGCATATAATCAAGTGAATAAAACAATTTCTATAATATTATCTAGTAAACATGTCAAATGCAATTATTTAAATTACCAAAAATCTATATTGATAGAATTAAAATTACTAGCACACACATCATTAAAACATTTTAAATTCTGTATAACTTTTTACGTTTTTCCTTATTATGGATTTCTTTAAGTTTTCAACTTTACGCGTGATACACAATGATGAATTAATAATACATTTAAAAAATAATTATAATGATATGTTCACTTTAAGGTTCTAAAAAGTTGAAAACAATAGTAGCACTACACAGGGGCGTACTAGCCCACTGACCTACTGTCCTGTAGGAGAGTAGGCCCTTGAACTACGGGGACACGAGGCTCTTTATCAATAAGTGTCAAAGGGCCATAATTAAGGGATAGCCCGTCATAAATATTTATTATCTTTAACTGTTGTTTCTGAATTTTCAAATAATTTATAATGTTATGGAATACTATAAATCGATAGGTAACTCCTTGATAATATATTATTGGTGTAATTACAGTTGGAATTATATTAGTTTTATAGTAAAAATTCTAGTTGCTCCTCTGAATTTTCCTGAATGTAGGGCATTCTAGAATTGGACGTTAACAGGCTTTTACCGTCACTGCCACTACAACTACTATTGTTTTATTAACAGAACTTAAAGCATATTGATTATTAGAACTGCATAATTTATAATTGTCAATAAATCATAATATTTCAAACCCTTAATTTTGCGCAATTTTTATTCCAACACTTGATAAATAAAATATGTTCTTTAATTTTAATTTTTATAAATTAATATTAATGAGTAATAATATTGTTATTTTTTGATAAATGTAAAAATGTCCTTCCTTGTAATCTGAATTAAATATCATAAATACTTATTATTGTTATATTATATACATGTTATATACATTAAACTTGTATTAATAATGTATAATGTATATACTGAAATGATTTTTGCCATCGTTATTAAAAATACGTGTTACCTATTTACTTTTATTATTTTTCTTTTTTAAAAAATAATTCTGGAAAAATAATGACTTCGGGGATTCGGGTCAAGTGGAATAATTTAGATGCTTTTTCCTAAATATTATTTAAGCTTTTATGTTCGAAAAATGTTTTTAAATTAAATAAACATATTATTATTTTTATATTATATAAAAACAATTCACATCGAAACAATGTAAAGATGTTGTAAAATCTCCACATTGTCACCTATTACAAAATACAATAACATTAAAGCCATCGAGGCACGAAGAGCAAAAACGTGGTTGTACAAACGACGCGTAATACAATTTTAAGGACTTATTTTGTGGAATGAATGACGTATGTAGTCTATAATATGCAATGTCGCACATACCTCCGTAAGGCTAATGATCATTTACTGTTCACAGAATGTGGCCACGCATGCATTGAACGCAATTTACAATTTACATTGTTTCATACACATTTCGTGGTCCAACATATTTTATTAATACGAAATATAATTAAACTAACACGCCGGTTGGCATAATTAGTGATGTAAATTTTCATGAAAACTTTTTTTGGTGAAAATTTATCATATTAATTTCTTATCAAATAAATCTTTTGATATTATATAGTTGTAGTATATTTAACCTTCATAATTATATTTTAAAATATGTACTTTCATTACCATTTACCCATTTTAATACAATGTTGGTATTATTCTAATGAACATAATATAGTAAATTAAAAATACAAATCATTCAATATATATAGTATAGAAATGTGCATTTTTATCTTTTATTAAAAATTTTGTATTTTTACTTTAGTATAAATTATGAGTGTATAATCGTTTGTTACAATTATTGATTTTTCAATTTTGAACGGATGTAATTTATTGTTTGAGTCACTTCCTCAATTTTACCCAAATTATATTTATTTTTATTATTTTGTTTTGTTTGATTCTGACGTTACTTGTTACAATGTAAACAAAAATGAAACAGTAATTTTATAAATTATTTTAAAATTTTATTCAAACTTAAAAATTAATTGATTTAAGAAAAGTACAAAAAAAAATTAATTTTCAAAATTTTCAAGTTTTCAAAAAAAATTGAAAATTTTCAGAATTTTCAATGAAAAAAAAAATTTTCAAGCTTACATCTCTAGGCATAATATATTCGTATAGACTAGTTGGGAACATACGCACGGTCAATGAGCGCATCATTTTATACGTTATGATGGGTTATAAGTTATATGTATATTTTGTAACCTCGTGATTATTTTAAACTAAGTAGTAAACACACATAATACATAAAAATATCAAATATGCGATCAATATTGGCGTTTGATTATTTTAGTCGGCGTAGACACAGGCGACTATAATTTTGAAGTTATTGATTTCATATCATTATAAATAAAAAATAGATAGTTAATGAGCTCGCAGTTGAGCAAAAACGTCGACATTTCGTTCAAATAATGTGCTAGATTAATTCATTGGGGTTTTTTTTTTCATTCCAAAATGAACAGTTTATTACGCATTAGAAATTAGGAGAAACATATTTTATTTTTGTCGGTATATAATATCATAATAAAACAAATAATTTCAACAAAATCTATTTAATTTTCTAAGCACAACGAAATTTAAAATCACGATAATCCGTTAATAAATCCGTTAGTTAATATTTAATGAAGAGAAAGAATTACATTGTATAGCTGATGGCGTTTGCAGAAATCGACTGAAGTATGAAAATATAAATATTTGAAGTTTATATCGAGTCACGCTGTTTCACAGAAAATCGAAAAATTTCAGTTCGACAATAGTTATAACTTATAATATATGATCCTTTTTCAGTCTCGAACTCTCGCTCACACACAGACACACGTGGTATTATAGGATAATATATACAATATATTGATTATTTTAAAGGAAAAAGATAATCAGTAGTTCTACGAAAAGTATTAACAGTCTTGGAATTATTTTTTATATATAATTAGAAGTCGTTGCAAGACAATTTTTTTAAAAAATGTACAAATTATACTAAACTTTTTAACTTTTTCAAGTTACAGCATATATTTTTAATTTCATATTCTGTGGTAGATTATATTTCTAATAATTTCAATACACAAAAATATCAAACGAGCACGTCATAGTTAATTGGGTTAATTCAGGTAGTTTCTAAAGTTTCGATGAGATCGATATACTCGCTGTGTTATTATAGTGGCTCGGACATTTGGTGGGATAACCCATGTACCGAATAATAATTGGAATTACTTCCCGAAGAAATACGTACCCACACTTTTCAAGAAAATCAATGTTTACTTTTAAAAGAATCGCCTTTTGTGTGTGTCTATATATACATATATTACATATTATTATCATATCATAATTTTATCATAATAATATCTTGCAGACGGTCGGAAGTTGGTGAAACCGTTCTGCTACAACGTCCGGCTCCCGGAGCGCACCATGCTGTTCTACAGGCTCACACTTCTGTTCGTCCAGTACCTGGTGCCCGTCGTCATCATAACGGTTGTGTATATGCGAATGGCGTTACGGCTGTGGGGCTCACACGCCCCGGGAAACGCGCAGGACAGCAGAGATGCGAATCTGATGAGGAACAAGAAAAAAGTACGTGCCCGACGCATTAATAACAAAATAATATTATTGTCATAGAATATTATATAACTGAATAATAATATATAAAATATCACGATGATAATATTATTATCTGGTCCCGTCGATTGACTCCGTCTAGTCAATAATGATAATAATATTATTATACCAGCCGTGTATTATCAGCGGCTGTAATTCTGCAAACACCAGCCGGTATTGCTGATAATGTCACGGTTTATCGATCTCCGGAAATTACGCCTACTCCGCTCTTCAAAAGTTATCGAGTACAATGAAAATCACTGTTATACGCGTTTGAGAAAAAGTTTCACGAATCAAACTTCTCGAATCTCTATAATTATTTACACGACAAAAAAATTGTGTGCATATATTTATACTTTTCTCTTTCAGACGTATGCAAAACAGTTATTCATTAACGTTTTTACGATATATTTTCGTTTTAGTTAGTTAATTGTGTTTTAACTTTAAAAAGTTGGAGGGAAAAAGTAGGCAACCGCTGTGCTGTACAATTGGATAATATAGGAGTCAAGTGTACCTCGTATTGATTACGTCACTGTAATGGATCATGAACGTGTTCAATATGAATTCAATGATAATCGGTACATCATTGGATACGAAACAATGGCTATTCGTTTTTCAATTAAGCCGAAAAAGTATTAAATCAAATTTTTCAAAAACTTAATTTTATTTTTGCTCATCTCCGATTATTTTGAAAATAGCTGGGAGTTTTCAATTTTGACCTCTCAAAAATACCATATCAAATTTTCTATCAGAAGCAACCCTCCGAATTGAAGATCAAAGCGTTCTTTCGATTATAAATCTTAGATGTAGTAAAAAATGTAAATGTTTATAATATAAAAATCTAAAGTATGAGGTATCTGCATGAAGGAAAATAAATATAATTAAATATGAGACAAAGTTTATCTTATATAACGAAAATACCTGAAAGTTAGATTATTATAAATAATAGAGCAACATTTTTAGAAATCATTGAACTATCATTCATGATGGTTTATTGCATTAGTTCTAAGTTATATTCGACCCACGATATATTTCACAGTACTTACGGATAATGGCCACATTAAGAATTGTGTTCCTGTGGGCTTTGGTTTTTCAATTTTAATTACAATACCAACCGGAAAATAAAGATAGATTAAAATTGCCTTTGTTTTTTTTGCGAAATTTCACGCGAAAAAACAGAAGAGGAAAAGTATTTATATTATGGGTTGATAATATTATGTTAATGAATCATGCAACCGTCTGACCTACTTTAGTCGGGTCAGATGTAGTTTCTCCAGTATGCATGTACGAGTACCTATCTTACGAGACTTAGATATATCATGAAATCCAATATAAAAATTGTATAAGCATTTTTAAATTTAAGTTTAAACTATAATGGACAGAATTGTGGTAAATTAGATTGTTTCTGAGTATTGGGGATAATTTTTATAGTAGAAGGGATTTTGGAAGATTTAAATAAGTGGTAACAGGTAAACGATATAAATATAATTTATTTTGAGTAATCCTTACACTATTAAGTTCCTGTCATTTTTGTTTATTAATGGTATAATATATTTGACTGTTCGTAATCCTTGGAGTAAATTGAACAAATATTTTTTTATTTCTCTCATGTTTTTGATAGAAGGGTGCCGAGTGGAAGCAAGATGAGAAATTGTGTTTATTTTTATATTTTGTTTATAAATAAATGGCCTTCGGTACATTTCCATTCACAAATATTACGTACTTAGACTAAATAATTGAAGCCTAGTTGATTGTTGAGTAAAGTATTACAATTTTCGTAGGTTAATCAAATTATAATTATTTCTGCTAACAATTTAATTTAGTTTAGGAATTACAACAATTTACATACAAAAGATAAGTTATGCAGTAGTTTTCTACATTTTCTTAAACCATAAAAATATAGTTTATTTAAAATAATATTTTATTAAAACTAAATCGTAATATTTGTGCTAGAGCCTAGAGCTAAATGATTAAAATATTCAGACATTTTTGATAAAGTTAACTTTATTGTTTTATTAATTAATTATGATAAACGATGTATGAAAATTTATTGTGTTTCAAATATCAGTGAATAAAATTACTTTGATTTAGAATAATTAAAAAGTATTTTTCCTGATTTAGTAAATATAATAAAATATAACTATTTAAATTGTAATTCATAGGAATTAACTATTTTAAAAACACCATAATACAATAAGTATATGGGTCTAATATTATAATAATCATATTATTATAGACGCTAGACGCATTAATTTAAGTACAATAATTTCTTGACACATTCGTGTCGTTTAATTATATCTTATTATCTGAATAGGAGAAAATCAGATACATTATTTTTATTTAGCTACTGCAGCTTTAAGTTTATATAACAATGCATCGTGTGAGTCGACAAGTCCCGCCACTTTCAGCACGAGGGAGTTGATTCTAAATATGATGAAGTAGGAAATGCATATTATAGAGAATCAAATTAAAAAATTACGAATGGTGTTGGAATTGAATGAGAGTGACGCGCAAACATTGAGCCACAATATCAATTTAACCTCGATGCACTTATAAGTGGATCGATGAGGACGTCGACAAATATGCCGCCACGACAGAGTCTCATTTATATTTTCCAATATTTTCTATATTATACACGTAACGTGATATATATCAGAATTGATTATTAATGAAAGAAGTAAAATAAAGAAGTAAAAAAAAATAAAACCTTCGAGAAATTAAAAATAAAATGCATTAATTTATCGTTCCGCTTAGAATTTAAAAAACTATCCCAGCACTTAGCACTCTATTCATAAAATGTATAAACTAAATGATTGAATTGGCATAATAATAGTATATACCACAAACTATCATACGAGTTTGACTCCTTTCAAAAGTTTACGATCCGTATATACGATAATTACCTACTA
Organism: Acyrthosiphon pisum; assembly: GCF_005508785.2. Classification (NCBI taxonomy): domain Eukaryota; kingdom Metazoa; phylum Arthropoda; class Insecta; order Hemiptera; family Aphididae; genus Acyrthosiphon; species Acyrthosiphon pisum. The sequence goes on along the minus strand of NC_042495.1, from coordinate 80,429,168 downwards.
CACTTTCGCTCTCTAGACACAGAAGATAATGTTTTTATAAAAAATTAAATAACTTTCTGAAAAATTATGACTGAACACCTTTTTCTAAATAAAAAATTCAATTACTTAGTATGCGATACATCCTTCACAACAATATGATATAATATAACTATTATAGTGGTAGGGTGAAGTATTGCTCGACAATAGATATTCAGGAAGAATGGGTGGTGGTTAAGTCACGATTTATTATATTTACAACAAATATAACCTAATTAGTGCGTTTTTGTACGTGTACGTATATAATTTGATAGCTAACTGCATCTTTATATATGGATATGACACGGTAATGATTGGGGCTATACTTTAGGTTCCTCCGCACCAATTTAAATTTAATTCAACGCAACTGGAGTGTGCTATTACTGCGATTACATACTCGTTTAAAATGATAGCCCTTTGATGTCATTCATTTTAATACTGCTACAGACAATGAACGCTCTTGAAGCACCTATAGCTGTTGTGGGTAGATATATATGGTTTTAATATAAATTTGTAACTACCGCTTCAAAACGTTAATAACATTTTAGCAAAGATAAGTTGTGTACACTTTTGACAATAAATCATTTTTTATGCCTCAAGAAAATAATTTATACCGTATCATGTAAAATTTAAAATCTCATTGTTTACAGGGTTCGATTTACTTTTAGTACACGAGCTGTTTACAATACATATATTATAATACTAGATACATGGAAATATTAAACCAATATATTTTGTTTTCAAACAACTATTGGTATATAATATAATATAACGAAAAGTAATAAATAATAACATTCAGTTAACGCAAAACAAACCGAACTATGCATATTTGTATAAAATATGAGGTACCTACTTGTTGTTGGATGAATGTGTAATATTTTGATACATACCATATTTTATAATAAAATGATTTATTTATTACCAATGATCTGATTTTTTTTAAATTTTAAGTATTTTTACCACTATATTTTCAACTAGGCATTGAATGTATTCAATGAGTACAACCTGTTCGGATACAAACTTTAGTTTCGAAAAAAAAAATATTCTTTTTTACCAACAATAGCTTGTGAAGCAGAAAGTTTTGTCAAATATTAATAAGAACGAAATCAAAATTTATTCAAATGAATGTTGTCGAAATAAATTATTCTGTACTTATTTATGCATTCGTCTATTGAGTTTTTGAATACATTATAGATAGAACCTATTGTTATATTATATAAAACGTATATTTAATTGTTTAATCTATAAACATTGTTCAAGTAAAAAAAAAATAAGTAACCAACTACATTATAACTGGTCAGCGTACAATATTATCGTATCATTTATATCGAGGGTGACACGTACTAAAGGTGCTATCGCCTTACCCTGCTCGTACTCTCTAACCTAATGACTCTCTCCGAAATCAATTGGGTCAACACTGTTAATTAATACAATTTAACACGATTTTTGGGGGGAACACGTGTTTTATTATGGATTTAAAACAAACATAAAATAATTCAATCGTCCGTGTTACGATCACTACTTGTCAGCGCACACACTCTTACCGAACTCCACGACGACAAGAGCGTGACTCCCACGTATTTGTCACGAATCAAAATCAATGGTCAAAATATAATAATTATTGTGTGTTCTCAGCACATTTGCTACATTTACCTGGCCTACAATAATAACTTACTTTGCAAAAATCAAACCCATACTATTATTACAATACTGCCCATGACTTATAAAATATTTGTAAATTACTGTCAGTGGTATACGACAGTATGATAATATTATTTTAGGTTTTATGAGAAGACCCCACATGGAGTTGAGCACTATAATAATATTATTATTGTATGGTTAGGTTAAATTCCTTGATGGATTATTGGACAAGTAAAACGTCTCACATCATTTGGTAAGGCTCATATCGTTATCTAAAAAATCGATAATATCACAAATAACTCTATTGGTTTCTTTGTTTAAATTGTAATAATAATAATTATTGTATTATTTTATGATTAATTGCGTATGACATTATGATAGTAGTTTCGATTCAAAGTAGTAGTTATTACTCGAGCTTAAGATAAGTTACTGGTATAGTGGTGTGTAATGTCTATAGTGTAGTTGTACACTACCACCGAACATAATTTTCATGTAAAAATAGAATAAAATTGTTACGACTGAATAACATAACATTGTCTGATATAATAATAATATTATACTAGATATTCTCAAATTCTGCGCATTTGTATCCATTGTATGACTATACAATGGATTTAGTTATTAAGTTATTTTTTTTTTATATCGACAACTTTTTTTTGCTTGGCCAAGACCAATTTAATACAAAATCCAAAAAGAGTTGTTCTTGCAGCAAAAAAAAATATCAAAAATATCAAACTCTTAAGGTGCACTTTTTTAATGCCACTTTAACACAATTATCCGAAGTTGGAGTCCTTTCAATTTTATGTAATTCATTCACAGTTAAAACCTAACGCCATCACACCTATCATAGTCAAATCTGTTTGTGAACTTGGTGCTATTCCAACTGCCAACCTATTAATAATTGAAATTGCTTGCTGCAAAGTACTTAAAACGCTTAGTTTCATTAAACAAGTTACGAGTCTGCCTCCCTGAAAAGCCTCACATGCGCACTTCTAAGACCAATCGTGCATGGTCCTGTTATGATGATATCTCCCTCTACTTCTTCCAGCTCTTGTTTAACGTATTCAATTAAAATTTTTAATGTTTGCTATAAGTATATGTTAAAAATCCCTATTATGATTTTTCTTCAATTCTATACACAATTTGGGTTTTAACTCCCAAGCATGCAGTAAATATAGATTTCCTCAATAACTACCTGAACATTAAATGCGACTCTCACTGAGACTTTAACAAACCTCTTCGCCGTTGTATGTCATTGGCTAGAAGATCTGCACTACCCCTCTCATCCCTAAATTTTTCATTTATTACACAATGTACTATAGTTTTTTTTTATTTCTATCGTACCATTAACTTCTTATATTACTTTATATTATATGATAATAGCTGTATTTTATTGATAACGACTAATGAGTATAACGTGACTCGACAGATGAAAAAGGGATACCAAACAATGGTCCTTATTTCGTATAGTGTCGCGTATGGACTATGGAGTAAGAATAGAGTGTAGCCATCGTACAAATCGTCATATAGATACCATATTGCTTTTGTATTGCAATTGTTCGGACTTTCAAGTAGGTAGTTAATGTTCGTCAATAATTTGATTTGAAATTTAAACTTAATTTAGACCCTTTATGCACAATTAAATAAACTTAAACAATCATGTATAATATAGATTGGGTACAATTAATTATGGGGAAATAATAGCTATGTTATACTAGCTTTATATTCAATTAGGTTGGGTATAGCAGAAAATCAAACAACAATAATGGTCATCAACATAAAAGTATAAATCATATACCTACCTTTTTTAGGAGGTTTTAGGGTTATACGTTATATACTTCTATCATCTATGAAAATATATTAGGTAAGTTCAAGAATGTGTACAAATATTAAAAACCCGTTGAAAACAAAACGTGTGTATAGGTACTATTCATTAAAATTCACTAATATAAAAAAAATACATAAGCATGTTCATAAAAACGGACTTTTTTTCGTTTACCTCATATTATATTTTATACTATAAATACCTACCATTATTGTTACTAGTTATATTATTATTATTATTATTAACATTGAAAGAAAATGTCCGATAATAGCTTGGAGGAAAAAAACCAATTAAGAGTGGCGTAGCAACGAAATTACACAATAAACCAAAAGCATTGTTTTGAATCGAATTCAATATCATTTGATAATTGATAGAAGCAGTCTAAAACTCTAAAATATTATATAATTATTATTCTATTCATAGAACACTATACGGTTTTTTTCCCCTATTAACAGAGCACTAGTCTCTAACAAATTACAAAACAAATTGGATATCTTTCATTCCTCTCAAAAAGCGATCCAAATTAATATACTTTCTTTTTAACCATTTTTTCTATTTAAATATATTGTATACTAACTAATTCAACCAGAGTGAAAATCTATTTACTTAATATCGTTGTATTTATAGTTAGACAACTATTTTATGCATATTTTTTTTATCAAACTTGTAAATATTTAATAATTCTGTACTAAATGTCCTCGGGCGTGTATTTCAAATAAATAAATAAAATAAATAAAAAATATTATAAAATATTTATAAGAAATTTGTAATTAATTATTTCCAATTAGGATTTCTATCGAATATGTTTATGCGTATATAACTCATATGCATTATATAACAATTTCAGGCAATGAATTTGTCGAAAAGTCTCATATAATTATAGTAAGTAGTTCGTAATATAAAAATCTCAAATTTTAAATAGGTTATAAAATATTTATTTTCATTTCACTTCTCATTTATGGTTTGTTTTTTTTTTATCTAACATAATCTTATATGTATTTTATAATATAAATATAATTACAAAATATAAATTCTTGCGTGCCCATCAATCGTTTGTTTTCAACATTAAAAATATGAATAAAAATGATTAGATGATGATTAAGATATTAAGATAAGGTACCAGTTAGCTAGCGTGGTATTATTTTATTTATTACACTTTTATAACAATAATTGTACAAAGTAAATGTTTCTAAGATTTTTGAGTGGTATTAGTGTGTTACGACCAACCAACAAATTATAACCAATTACCAAGACTATAGTAAGTAACCAATCTTCAAAATGTTTTGGCTATTCATATTATACCTAAGAAATCTGTCTAAGATATTTTCCAAGTCCAATTGGTATCGATCAATAAACTAGTAACCAGTGGTATCATTGAGCGTGAGTAGGTAGTAGCCCACCCCTTGTCATTAGTGGGTCGCTGTCGGGCCGAGTATATGGACTAGTTTTGAGCCACAAGCCCGTAAACATGATTCATATCACTGCTAAATAAAATTTAACCATAACTACTAAATTTCCAAGTTAAATTAGTAGTATCTAAAAGTGACCTACCGGCTTACCGTGTCTTACCAATAAATTTGACAATTTTGTTGATTACATTAAATAAAACATAGGTCTAGTACAGTCATTTTTTTTCATACATGTAGAAAATTAAAATTAAATTAACAAATTAATAATGGTTAAAAATTGTTTGTATGTGTTCAATATATTATAATAGTGTTTCCAAAACTGTGATCTGTGGACCCCTATGGGGTCCGCTTGTGGGTTGTATGCCGAAGGGAGTCCGTGAATTATTATTATTTATTATTGTTTTATTGTTAGGTTAGGTTATTTGTATTACGGGATTCACAAATTTTTTTTCTATATTCTATGGGGTCCAGCGAAAGAATAGTTTGGGAAACGCTGTATTATAAGATAATATCAAAACAGAGGCGTCATTTGCGGTAGACATTGGCGGGCCGCTGTCGGGCTAGTTTAAGCCCGCAAACATGATTCATGAGATTCATATTCTCCATACATATTTGGCACAAATAGGACATAAATTGGGATAAAATTCCCCTCAAAATAAGTCTTCATATTATAGTAGCTAATATAGATAATATATTTAGGTATTCATCTTGTCTCCATACATATACATATATTTATTAATTAGTCATTGTTGTTTCTTAAAATAATACTTATGTAAGTATAAAAATAATGATATAAGAAAGCTATTTGTATTGAGATAAAAATGTAATTGTAAATTGTAATTGTAATATAATGTAATGTAAATGTAATTGTTAAAGAGAGGTTTTTTTTCAGTTTTATTATGGGCTGGTCAAAACTTTTGCCCCCCCTCCCTTTTAAAACTGAATCGAAGCCCCTGCTTGTGACGTGTATCATCCATAAACGATAAATGTGATTGTAATGATAACAATTATTAACGTTATTATTATTATTATTTTAGATTATGTTTTTATACACATTATAAGTTTCCTGTACTCTGTAAAATATCCACATGGCTCGTGCTTTCAATAATGTTTGTTAATTCAATAAATTTGTTAAAATAATATATTATTCTATGTTATAATAATATAATAACCAGACATAAGCAATATATATAACAGTGATTATTGTCCTACACAGCGCTCGCTGCAACAGGGACAGTCATCATAACAATTTTAGAGCAATAAATAAATTATAAAAATAATGGGTACATTTTATCCCAAAAAAAGGTCAAAAGAAAATTGAAAACTCATTTTTCAAAATATATTCAACGTTTTTGATGGTACCGTTATGTTTTCTTGAAAACCCTACTAGAGAATTCAAAAATAGCTAACCTGTAGATATCGCTGCAGTGTCAATACTTCAATCAGCTAAATAAGTACTAATAATTAGCAATTCTTTCAATAAAAGTTAGTTAAATAGTTAGTAAAATAGTTAAATATTCAACAAAAATGCACCTTTAGAATTAATAACTCTCTCGTTTCAATCGTATTATTATTTAAATATGACCTAACACAAAATCCGTGCTTCACTTACACTGTAACAACAAATCACACTGATGAATGTTATAGTTTTATTATTATAATACATTTAAATTATTAATTAACAATTGTATTTGAAGAAAATTAGTAAGCTGAGCTTGGTTTATTATTATGAGTAATGACTAATGACTATAAAATTAAAAATACTTGTTTTAGTTCAAACTGCATTCGGATGAAAAAATAAAAACATATTACTGTTATTAGGTACCTATCATAGGGGCGTAAAATACATTTATAATAACGAGTACTATTATGTGGGTTTACAAAGTACATGACATACATGTCCATTGCTCGTTAAAAATGCTAAACTAAGTTGTGGTTTTAACTAATCTGTTTATGATATGTATAAATTATAAAATCAAATATTATATTTTTTATTGCAAAAATAATCTATAAGAACATGGATTGAAATAGTGCAATATTATGTTATTTTTTACTCTTATTACAAAACATTGGTTACTAAAATAATCAATGTATTAAACAGTTTCATGTAGGTAGCTCTATTTATAATTGAAAAAATTGTATAAAGTAGCCATTTATAGTTTATTGAGTACAAATCATATTTTTCAATTATTTTAGAAGTTTAAAAAAAAAATTAACCAACTTTTAATAATAAAACATAAATTTATTTGTATAAAAGGTCCTACATTTTTCAAAATCACAAATCACATAATCATTCTTACAAGTTACAACAGTTCTATCGTAATCGACATTCTTTTAAATTGTAAATTGATTTTTTGAGCCAAATAATTTGTTAAAAGCCACGATGGTAACAATTTACTGCATATTTAACATACTTTATCAAATACTATAAATATACAAAGTTTCAAAATCTGAATCTATACAGTCAATAACTGCATACTTCAGTGTAGAATTGAAACGGAATAGGTATTTCGGCAAGCTCACATACTTTAAATATTTCAAAAAAATTAATATTTTCCATTCTTACACATTTTCATGATAATTTGGTGAGCTGTTTGTTGTTACAAGATTTTATATATCCATTATATAAAAAGAGGAAAGTTGTAAAAACTAACCTACAGGTGTCGGCTGATTAACTAGTCATTGGGTAAGTCACTAAAATCATTGTAGGTGAAAATAATTCTAAGCTGTCAGATAATTGTTTACCTCCCAAATGTACCAATATTATATACATTAATATATTATATTATGTATAAAACATATTATATATTAATTTTCATAATACACAATCTCAGATAGATAGGTACATACTACATATATAGTGCGAAGGGGATGGTTTCTGTGAACGTGAAGCTAGTGCGGTACTTTCAAGCTGGCTCGCGAATAGATTGACCACGGTCATCCTAGGGGATTTGTCGTTGAACCACTGACAAAAATAAAATATAAATAATGAAATATTATCCAATTGTTCAACTGTAGAAAGGTTAGTAAGTCGGCACACGTCCCACCTGCATTCCTTTAATAACAGTTCAGTTCCTATGTAACGGTACCAAAAAAAAGATATATATATATTTTCTTTATTATAAATAAAAGACCACGGTTGAATTGGCCATTTGCCGTTAATAGTGTATTAAATGGGTTTTTTTTTTTACATTATGAATATAGTTTGTTTTTTTCATATAAATCGATTAAATATGTGAGAAAGTACAATTAAAAATTATGTCATACAATAAATTAAAAGTGAATAGGTGTGTCTATATGATTTTGTTCTGATAATATGGTTTTCTATAAATTGGTGTCTTTGATAAATTTCAGTAAGTTATAGATGTTTAGAGGTTCATTGTTGAGGCATTTGGAGAGGTTATTTGGAATGTTAAATTTGGATCTTTCTTCATTAAATTGACAACATTCTATAGTAGTAGGTGTTTTATGGAAATTACAGAACCGCAAATAGAGCATGGTTTAGGCTCTGTTTTATACATGACATGTTTATGGGTATGCCATTATCCTTAGGCATGTTAGTGTTATATCCTGGAATCTCGTTAAATTTCGTGGGTTGATCCATCTACCCTATTGGTATGTTTTATTTCTCTTAATTTGTTGTCCCCCAGTAAGTGCTATTCCTTAGGCCTGTGGTACGCAATCTTTTTTAATCCACGACCCCCAAAATTATTTCCCCCTTCCTACCAACATTATGTAAGTGTGTAATATATACTAATTATTGGTGACCTTCTAATAAAATTTCGTGACCCCCAGATTGTGCATTACTGCATTATGTAATGCGTCAGTTATGGTATTTTTAGCTGCTCTTTTGAGATTGTCTTTGAAAAAGAGTAGAATCGTTTCGATGGTCAGTCATTGCTTGTTTCGCTGCTGTGTCTGATGTAGATAGGTATCCATGTTAGTGACATGTTAGTTTGTAAGTGTTGTTCAGGAGGTTAATTATATCATTGTTTGCTTGCTAATGTACTCGGAGAATCTTCAGTATGTTGAAATAGTGATTTGACATTTCATTAATTAGTTGGATTGCTTTTTCTGATACATATATTATAGTAAATCGTTTATTTAATGCATAACCATGATAACAAACTGTGTTCAAATACCCATGAAAATAGCTTAACTACTTGACGCCGTCGATGTTAAGATATGTTTTAACTAAATTTTTTAGATTCTGAGTGGAGCAAAAGAATTTATTGATTTTACAATGATATGTGTTTTTTTTGTCTGTCAATAACAGTTTGGATAGTAAAAATTCCAAGTTGTTTCAGAAAGCGTCAAGATAAACAAAAAAAAAAGTGGCAACTTTTATGCAAAAATGTTGGTGTAACTAACTCAAAAGAATTCAATAGAAAAAAAATATACTGATTTATTAAAAATCTTAAAAATGTAAAACAAATTTTCTCATAAGAAAAAGAAAAGGTTTTCTCACCAAAAAATATAAAGCCTCAATTTTTTAAGTTCAAATTTGGACGAAATTAGATATTGTAAACGAAGAATAAGGAATTAAATTTGTTATTGTACCTAAACATTAGCATTTAAAAATATTTTTCACGTTGATTTGAAATACTTTTATATTATATTTTTTACAGACGATGCCATAATGACATTATCAAAACATTTAGATGAATTTTATGCTACTGCTGTTTATATACCATAAATATATTTACACCGTTTCGCGGTAACAAGATAATAAAATATGATATAAATATTAAAATATTAAAATAAATACTTATATTATAATAATACAATAAATTCTATAATATTAAAATATAGCATTATAATAAAATAAATTACTTTAATGGCAATTGTATATAAGTAATAAATACCTTCCTACCTATCATAAAATATGCTTGCAGTAATAATGAATATTGATGAACAGACCTCAGAATCATTTTCTGTCTTCGCTCAGAATCGTTGCTCGTAAGGACTGCAGATATATTTAAACATTAATTTCAATAACTGAACACGTCAAATACAGTGACGAGTGACTTACTTAATAACAAAGCTTACGTCGAGCCTACTGTACAGCAAAGCTGATACCTACTTTCCCCCTTTTAGTATCTAAGCGTTCCGAAAATGTAATAATTTTATAATAATATGTATTGTTTTATTCTGTCTGTCATCTCCAATGTATTTTTAATATTTTTTAACTCCTATTACTACAACGTATGACGAATTTCATTTTAAATTTTAAAATCTTAGATATGAATCGAAAAATATTTATTGACATATTTATAGAAAATAAACTAAAAAAAAATTAAAAATATCTATATAATTAGTTCAAAACGAGTCATAATTTAAAGTATCTTCGGTCATTCATTTTTTAATCATAACAAAATTTGAAAATCATTAGATGACAATGTGTTCATTCACGGTTGAAAATACGATGGTGAAAAAATTTTAACTGCATGCAATAACGAACAAAAAAATTAATTTTACTTTGAGGTAAACAATTTTTTTTTGTTAATGGTAGGCAATTTTATGGGAATATTGTATTGATTTTAAAATCATAGATATAAATAGAAAATTTTTTATGAATATCTAACTCAAATAAAATTTACAAATGTTCGCGATTTTGACGAATTGTATTGCAATTATTACTTCAGCCGCTCATAAAAGTATAATATTGTAGATTTACGCTAAAGTTGTTTTTTAATAAGTTTCCACTAACTACTTATGAGGAACTTTTTATTTAATTTTCATGCTTTTTGACCGAGCGAAATATTTTTTATCGACTGTAATTTCAAAAAAAAAATTTCAAATCAAAATTTTTTGATGCCTAAATAAACTGCTCAAAAATAATAAATATATATTTTTAAAATTGAACGGTGTATAGTAAATTCTAAAATAAACATAAAATTAAATTTTCATGTGACTATACGGTTATTTTTTTTGGAAATTTTGCTTTGAGTAAATATCTCAGGTTTTTCTTAATTTTTATTGTGTTTTCTCCGATGCTTTTGAAAACTTTTAGGAATTGTTTACTTTTGACCCTCCAAATTACCAACAAGTTAAATTCACAAGTTTTTTTTACTTTTTATCGATTAATTATTTTACTCATTATAAAAAATATCAAAAATCGGGCTTTTTACGATTGTTAAAAATATTTTTTGCAATCTGTATAATAGGTATTATATGTTAACTGTAAACCACTTCAATAAGCCGTATTACTTGAATAATTACGAAACAATGTTTTTATGCCATATTTTGTTCACTACAGTGCGCTCTCTAATCAATTCTAGTATTAATAATAAACGATAGTATTTTATTTTATTACAAATAGGTACCTATACTATAGTTAAGTTTATGTTATTTGAACTACTTATTTTAGGTTCTGAGCGGAGCGATGAATGTATTGATTTTACAATGATGTGTGCTTTTTTTTTGTCTGTCATCGCCGTTTGGGGCAAACTAACTGCTTCGATTTTTTTCAACAATTTCTTGTTCTATGGGAAAGTTAATCTAATTGGTACATTTGGGATGTCAAAATTTAAAATTCCCAATAGTTTTCAAAAGCACCGGGAAAAACAACATAAAATTAAGGAAAAACGGGAATTTTTATGGAAAATTGGTTTTCGACAAAATCGATTTTGGTTTTTTGTGTAACTCTACAAATTATCGTATGTATTGTAGTTAATGTGTTATGTACATAACACTTTCCCTGGTTTATATTTTCATTTTCTCTAAACGATGAAATTTTCAAAATATTTTGATTTGTTTTAAGCTGTTTACGGACATTTTCAGTTTCCTATTTTCTTAGTCTTTTCTTTTATAATTATCAATAACATTTTATTTGTTGGGTGAAAAATCTTGAACATTTTATAGAGGCTCTTATTAATATATTTTTTCAAAGACAGATGATAAATATTAAAAATCCATAGTCATCATTTTTTTTTATAATTATTTAAAATTTAAATATTGACAAAATACTTACGCAAAATTCACAAAAATGTGCAAATTATTTTAAGTTAGAAATTCATAAGAATTGTCTTTTTAAATCTAAGATTTTAAAATGCAATACAAGATTCCTCATAAGTTTGTCTACCTTTATCAAAAAAAAAAATGTCTACAGGCAACTCAAATTAAATTTTTATGAGCGTTTGAAGTTCATATTTTTACAAGATTGGATATTAACTCGGTTTCTCATGTAGCGATTTTGCTATTTTTTTGCAATTAAAAACAAATAACTGTAGATGCATGAAATTTTCACTGAATGTTTATATTTTCATTTTCGATAGCTTTATGCGACAACTAATCTCATTTGTAGCAGTAAATTGTTCATAAAGGTAAAAGCTTTTCTATAGATATCAATTATTTTACATTATTTTGTGGGAAAAAAAAATGTAGATTTCATAAGTAATACTTGTGAATGTATAGGTATGTAGCTTATAGATGGCTCATGCATGAAGATAATATTATCACGATTATAATATAAATTAACAATTACACCATAATTAACGCTACTTCTGTGTAACAAGTTAATATTAAGTAAGTACCTATAATAAAAGATAATGACGGAATTAAAACATGTAAATATGCAAACAATGAAATTAGGAAATTGTTCTTTCTCGATATTATCTTAGTGTTAATTATTCGAATTAAATAAAAATTACAATAACCAATTAATATATTTATAAATGTAGTTGTTTTTATTTTGACACAATGTTATGTTATATAAAATAACAAGCTAAGTCTATAAAAGTTCTAAATTAATTATGGGTACTTATCTACTTGGTGTTTTTTTTCCAGGTCATAAAGATGTTAGTTATTGTTGTTGGGTTGTTCGTTTTATGTTGGTTACCATTACAAACGTATAACGTACTTCAAGATATATTCCCATCAATAAATCAGTAAATTAATATTACTCTATCGGTTCTTAATATCTGGATATGCAAGTAATTTTGAAATTTACATTATTTTAGATTCCGTTACATAAACATCGTGTTCTTCTGTTGTGACTGGTTGGCAATGAGCAACAGCTGTTACAACCCATTTATCTATGGAATATACAACGTAAGTACCATTAATTATTATTGGATAGTTAAGACATATTTTAGTGAAAATAATGAAAAATATTATTATAAACGTATTAGGACATGAAATATTACGTTGTAATATCGGTTTAGTTCCATAAATAATATGAATTTCTCTAATCGAGAGGATAAACTATTTAAATTATGACAATATTTCATATTTTTATGGTTTTTCTCAAATTTGTTTAATATTTAATTAAATTACTCTAAAATAATAAACTCTTATTTAATCGTTTATTTATCCACCCTAGAAATTTATATTATTCATTTGAATAACTTAACGAAAAATAATCGTAACATTTTAGTTGGTTCATAAACAAAATATCAATATTAAATTGTATAACATAATAATATAATATAATATATTATTAATTTTTAGATGACGCGTTACTTTACAAAAATATTTGATAGAACCCGTTCGGTCGTTCATTGTAATTTGTATGAATCAATACTGAAAAATTTCATTTCATTCATTATTTCATTTATTTGACCTTTATTTAATTTGTGTAGAATTTTTCTTATAACTATTAGAATATGTGGTTAATACGTCATATTATATAGATATGAAAGGACATGATAGAGAGAAGTCTCCAAGTGGCGTACCTAATCTTTTGATTTTTAAATGTTCTAATAATTTAATATCGCATCTTTTTTTTTAAAAAAATCTTACTATCTTTCAATATTAGTATATTGCTTATAAATACGATAAATTATTTAAAAGTGTATATATATATATATATTACTATAAATTAAATTAGGTAAGCAAAAGTAATTATATTATTCTATGATAAATTATTTTACATTTATGAGTGAAAATGTTGTTAACATTGAAAAGCATTTTAATTTTTTATAACACTATTTAAAAATAATTAAAAAACTATTTAATTTTATCTGGGTTAAATACCTGGATATTACTCATAAGAAGTTTAATTTTTAACGTTGGTTTTTATTCTAATATATAAGGAGTAACAAAATTAATAAATAAACGGATTCTAGTTAAATTTAAAATTTTATATTTTAATAGATATTTTTTTAATTGACAATTATAAGGTACCTAATAGTAATTTATATATTATTTTACGTTAATTTCTCTTGAAGACTAATATTGAAGACGTTTTAACGTTTATGTAAAACTCTTCATAATTCCAGGTGCTTAATTTTAAGTTATAGGTCTAAAACACTCCGTGCTGTTTATTTATTTTTAGCGATTTCACAACAAGATTTTTTTTCTTTATCGACGAAACATTAATACTTATAAGTTATAACAGACATTTCGGCACTAGAATTTATAATCCACGTGAGCATGTCTGATTTCGATACCAATTAATTATATGGTGTCTTGGCAAACTTTCGTCATCAGACGTTCTGCTACCAACGAGAATAATATAATATGAATATACAGCGAACGTTGATAGTGAACCGCATTTCGACTTCAGAATAAATTCATTAAACCGAATATAATCAAACATATTATCATGTATTAATATTGTTTATGAGTATTTACATAAATATCAATTCACATGTACACACTCCGGCAGGTGTAAAATGATAAGTCGAATGATATATTATTATAATATAATATGTGTGTTTTTTTTATCACCGCGATATATCGTTAAAGAGTACAGTATCTACCTAGAGGCTAGAATATACCTAATGGTATAATATTGTTGTGGAGTTATCGATAGGAGGCGCTATATATTATTATTAAAACCGTTTGTTCGGCCGGCCAAAGTATATAGACCGAGTGGCGAGTATAGACAGAGTGTCACGTAATGTTGACGTTTCAGGAGAAATTCAAACGCGAGTTCCGCATCAAATTGCGGCACTTCCGGCGCGGCCGTTTTCGCGGAAAATCAAACGGGAATAACGGGAGGTCACCCTCGGTGCGGTCCATCACGTTGTCCGAGTGGAAAAGAGGATATTCGACAAGGTGCACGAACAGGACGACGGCGAACGGCGCGTGCGTGGACAGTCCGCCGCCTAGAAGGGACGAGTTGGAAATGTTCGTGTGCAAATCGGGCAAGATCACGTTGATCAAGTGCGGCAGCCGTTCGGACCTCGAAGAACTGTGTCTGTAAAAAAAAGTGTCATGGTTTTTGATTCTATACGTATCATTAGGTACCTACCACGGACCTAACATGGATATTGTGGTTACAATATAATGATAATAATAATAATATCACGGTAGACCGCATTGACCGCGAGAAAATTGATGATGACCGAGCAGGATCTAGCTTTGTATACGTCATAAGACTATAATATTATGCATACGACAATAATAATAATAATAATAAAAATATGTCACCGTGTTTGTTCTTGTAATTATTTGCAAGACCAAATACTCCTATGCCCGACTATACATATTATAATTTATAATACCATTATTTATTATTATTACGATGCAGCAACACGGTTTTACGTAATATGTAATAACAAAAGTATATAATTATTACTGTACAATACTTCTGTAAATACTAAATAATAATGTGTTAAACACCGGTGGAAATTATTTTCCTTTTTGTAAATTTAATAATAAATATGCTGAGTGGACACTACGTGCATGCACACCCCCATTTTTCTTTAATAATGGATTTAATAAAATTATGAGTATTAAAATTTTAACTAGGATCATAATGTTTTCAATTATTTAAATCTTTATTTCGTTTACGTTGTATCCTATGGCTATACAAACATCTTCTTTCAAATAAGAAGGAAAATGTTGGTTTTTGAGTTATTCAGCAGCCGGTGTTTTTTTAATTTAAATATTGATGCATCTATATCAAAATTTGAATGCAGAGTGTCTGAGTTATTATTTTATATTTTATATTTTGTAGAAAAAATTTATCTGATAACAATTTACGGGAAAATGGGATGATTGTCATTTCAAAAAAAGTTAGTATCACCACAAGAAACTCCAAAAATCGAAGTATTTTAAAGTATGGTCCTCAAGTATATTTAAAAGCTTCAAAAATTTTAATTTGAAAAAGTGTTATTATTGAAGGAAAACGGAGGTAGCATGCTCAATGAGTCACCCTACAGTACACAATATGTATTATAAATTTGTCCATGTACGATGGTAACTTACTGGTGTGAATTAAAATAAATATATTACATTACCTATGTTATAATATTATATACCTACTGTCCTGAATATTCATTTTACCCCCTATACTATTGAAATACATATGATATTATAATAGTGACATAGATCGGTATTATATTAGATAAACCTTTACTGCTTGAATACAATTATTTGTAAAAGTTATATAAATAAAATGTTATAATATAATATTGTATAAACTTTACAGTTGTTTACCTACTAATATTGTGGCGAAATATTAGACCAGCGTTTAATGATTTAAATCGATTGTATTAACATATCATATTATAATATCAAAGTGTGAATTATACGTAGCTAACTACATAATATTTATAGGTACCTACACTGAATAATAATCATGAACTGAATATTGATCATAATATGATTATTATACTAATTTAACGATGTAACTACAATATCTGCAATACATTATAATTTATCATTATAAAATATACGATATAATATAATATATTATAATATATCTAGAACCATGAATTACCGTAAGGAATTTTACTTTGTTCGTTATTTATTTAGCTTATAATTATTGCGTATACTAAATTTACTGATATATCGATTTCTGGTAGAAGCAATTTAACAGCAAATATTAATTTGTTAACTGCGTAAGACATGCATAATATACTTTTTCTGATATTTCAAACGAATTCCCGATAGAAAATAAATAATTGGATATAAACTTTAATATTAAATATATCCCTATATATTATATATTATAAAATAACATTTGCGACTTTCAAAAACAATTCTAAATAGGTACCTAACACAATTCACTTTAATATAAATATATAATTATATAAATTACACGTTTTGGTTGTTTATTCGGGCAATAATATTCCATTTGATGGTAATCAGAGAATAATATTAAATTGTATTTTTTTATTGTAATATTTATAAAGTTATGGTAGCTTCACATGTCTAAAACAATATTTAAGTTTTATCTTTTCTGATATTTTGGATTTAATGGGCACGAAACATGTCAGGTTTGAAATCACTCTCATTAGAACTTTTCATTATTTCTACAAAAAAATATATATATATTTATATAGATTGTGTTTATTTATTTTATTTATTTTACATTATATCATTATTTTTAATTAATGTAATACTCTTTGACCTTTGTATGCTAATTAAATTCGTAGTCTCTTCAAGAGACTCTTCATTAACCCATAAGCAAATGCAGGTATTACTTCAGCGAATTTTCAACATCCAAGTCATCAGCTAACACTAATTTCAAGATAAAATTGTTAAATTAATTCCATACAATTTTAAAACATATTTTGTTTTCAAAGTCATAATATAGTTATGTTGTTGAACACCTTTAATTGGGAATTTATATCTTACCTCTAATGGATCGTGTTGTACGCAACACAAAGGACTGAAACTTCCAACAGATTCATACGAATAATCATTCATATCAAAAATAATTTATACGACATTAAATATTCATTAATAATATAATATAGTGATTTAGTGAATGGTGATTGATGTGGGAATACGTTCAGTGTCTAATGAGTCTTATAAGAAAATTGAAACCTTAGAAAATCATCAACTTTTCATAGCAGTTAGTGTATTATTATTATTACTATTTCTATACCTATTAATTATTATATATTCATAATATAATACGGTGACAATTAATGTCAAATTATAAAGTTAAACAGGAACGGAGCCACGCTTAAAGTTTAAATTACAGGTTTTATACCGGCTCGTTTTAATATTATTATAATAATGTTTTCCATTATTTGCCAATTATCAATAGCATTTAGTTACCCGATAAATAAATGAAAATTGTACATGCCTACTTGATTCATGAAATAAATTCTAGATTTCGTAATTATCCTCCATTATATTAAGCCGTACATTAAATAATATTTTAATTATGATTATTAGTTTTATTGTGAAATCAACACACATTTTTTGAACGATGTATTGTAGATTGTTATAACGGTGAATATGAAATTCAAAATCGTAATCAGTAATTGAATTATATTTAATTTAAAAAAAAACAACTAAAATAAAACCTTTATTTTTTCGTTTTAATTAATTAATGGCATAGTGTTTACCAAAAGTATGTATTATTTAGCACATACTATTTATTTAAAAAAATCTAAACAAATTGACATTTACATGGTACCTATACGCTGTATTATAGGCAAGTACAGTAGTTATATGATAAAGATGTAATTCGCATACCATAACAATGTTTGCTTTGTATTATATTTTAATATTATTTTATCAAACTAAGCCAAGTTCCGTATCGCATAATATTAACATTTAAATATTCTATTAAACTATTTTTATATATTTGTACAACTTTATGATGTTTTTAATTGTTTTTAATTTTCTGACAAGAATGGACTTTCTTATTCCTAGATTTATTACCGACCAAAAAAGCTTAGATATATGTTTCAGGTACAATACGCTATATGTTGCTTAATTGAATGAATATTACAATTGTCAATCAACCAATTACTTAGACACTTTAATAAACATTTATAAATACTAGTAGCAGAGTTTATAATTCTGTAAGGATTTTTGTCAATTACGGTAGGACTTGGGAAAATCCCTTTGGACAAACCAATTATTTTTACAATTTTCACAAACATTATTTCTTATTGGTTGAGAGTAAATAGATACTATAACTCAAAATGTAATAAATCTTCTGATACCCAAGAATTTAAACTGGATGTTGAATACAAGGTTAAAATTATTCGTACAACCTTGCGTATTGAACAAAGATGGTAAGTAATACTTTTGTCAAAAACAGAATCTTAATTATTTATAATAAAAATATTATAGTGAAAATTATTACTTTTACATTTTTGTTATGGATTTTTTTCTTTCAAACGTCTAAAAAAACCATCTCAAACTAATACTTTTTTCTTGTAAATATGATACGACACGCAATGATGATGTAACTCAAGGTTCGAGACCCATGACATATATATATATATATTTGTATAAGTGGTAAAACATCATTTAATAAATTATGTACATACATACTTTGGATGTCATAAAAATAAAATGAAATACTAATACTAACCCAAACGGTTAGGTTTATATGTTTTACATTATGCTGAACTTTCTGTCATGACTTACGAAATACAACATTTGGGGTTTGTGACCAGTGGAAAAATAATCAATTAATAATACTATAGATTGAAATAGTAATACGAAAAATTGTAATCGTTTATTTATTTTTACAACGATTCGACATTGAAACATCGATTTGTGGTACCAATTGATATGATATTATTATGACAATATTGCGATATGCAGAGGTGAAAATCGAAAAGATATTTCAATGAATTCCTTATTAACTGTGCAACGTAATGTGACAAAAAAACTCAACAAAAATTAATAGATGCATAAATTGATAGATTGGTGTCATATTTTATAATTGTTATCAGATTGTCCGTAGGCATTAAAAATTGCCATATAAAATAATAATTGTATAGATATATAAAAACAGTGCGTGTATTTCATTATATAGATAAACTACATAGTAATGGTAAAAAAAAAATCATGAAACGGCCATTAAAAAAACTTTATTAATATTTTTTATATTAGGTACCTACTGTGATTGGTCTTGCAGGTGAAAAAAACAATAAAACGAATACGTCATATTATAATAGGTATACTGGCATGCTACATTTTCTATTAGACATAATACCTAATGGCTAATATAATATTACAATCATACATTATAATGAACAATGAATAGGTATTATACATTTATAGGTAGATACCTACATATTATTACGTCGAATTATTATTTCGTGGATTTCGAATTTTCAACGCCTCGTATAAATACCAATTCTATTATAGTCAGTATACCTATTCGAAGTGGTGTCCTCAGACAAAGGCGAAAAATGTGTGCGGCCCGCCTTTGCAGGCATTGATTCCGTAGTGGTTATTACTTATTACTTTCGTTTAGGGAGCCGCACGGTCGCAGAACACGCAAACAGTGTGCAATAAATATATTTATTTGAAGGCGATACTTATAAGTTTTCCAACACTCGGAATTAAGAGAATTGATCGCCTATTTCGCCAAATGACGTCATCGCGGGTAGCTGGTTGCTTACAAACCTAATCCTTAAAATATGAATCGATTACCTGCAGCTATTTCAATAACCATGTGATTATTAAAATGATTACGCGTGTATTATGCACTTGTTATGTGTATAATAGGTATATCATAATATGATATACATTACACAATATATTATTGTTACATTATACACTCTGCGAACAACCTAATTGCATTTTGTTATAATCGTCATGTTAAACATTTATGATAATATCATATTGGGATTTTAGGTGGGTAGCTTATTGTTCTGTCACAATCCATCATTTTTACAACACTTGTGATACAGTACAATTATTTATATACAATCATAATACAATGTCGCATATTTGCATCTGCTATGGGTATGCGTTGATTTATGGCGATAATATCCTGCATCAAAGTAACATTACGCTGGTCTATTTATTTCAAACCGAAATGTTAACGATTTTGCTGATTTACAACCAACTCTGCTGCGAGAGCTACAGGTATTTGAAAATTCCAAAACGCTGCAGTAATGAAAAATAAAACAATACGTTTTCTTCGGTTCGTATTTGGTATAGGTATATAGATACCTACCTATATATCCATGAACGCTCATTTATTTTCATATCCATTAAATTTATTTTTAGGTGTGACGATACAAGAAAACAACATTAGTAAGCAACTTCAAGACTATATATATTGAACTCCAGCTGTTTTTATGTATAACAATGTAAACTTTTTTAGGGTGACTTACGAACTTTTGAACAAAAGTATTAAGACAAAGATGAATACAAAGAGTTTTATTACTTGAATTAATCTACTTTAGGTATAGTTTATACAGATAAATTTAATTTGTACAATCTAGTATAATTATCTGATAACTGTAATCAGTTTTAATGCGAAATAATAAATCAAACGTTTTATTTTAACAGTTATAATTTAAACTTAATAAGTGTACCATGTATATAGGTACATGATCATGATTATGTCAATGTGGTGTGATTGAAAGCCAATAGTTTATGTTGCTACACAATTCTATCAGTGTAACAAAATTTTAAAACAAATAAATAATTTTTTTTTAAAAACACGACGAAATATTTATCGCACACGAATACGATATTATATAATACAAATCTGAAGTATGTTTGACACTTGAATTCAAATTGACATAGCAATTTATTATTAAATCATTTCAAAATAATAATATGTATTTGTTCAGGACGCATTTTTTAAGCAGAAAACAAAAGTTATTTAACTATACAATCTTTTTTATATTGCTATTATATTAGTATAAAGTGAATGTTGGACAACTTGTTTAATAAAGTGATAAAGTAATAATAATTTAATAATAATATCATAACTTTACTGCTTTTAATAAGGGATGGGATCGACACAATAATTAATATGTTTATAAGACTGTATAATTGAACGTAATTTTAATCCAGCTGCAAACGACATTTTCTTATGTATTTATGTTAAATATAAAGACCAATTTCAGTTTATCAAATAAATCAATATTTAATTTACTATAGTATTGAAATGTAAATGTCGACAAGACGTACCTACGAAATGTTATGTATCGTATTACAAAATATTATGTACGTCGTAAAACAACAATAGATTATTGCAGTATCTGTATTATAATACAATAATAATCTTATAAATAAATACGATTTTAATTAATTTATAATAATTTAAAATAATATTTGAAATTCTCATGCAAACTCCTTCATACATGTCAGCAATATTACTAGAATTTACCAAAACATTAAAATCCATAACCATTTTGTTGAATCTTTAATCACTAGGTAGTTAGGTATGTAAAACTATAAATCTAGGTATATGACTAGAAAATTGATGAGAAATTCACTCCGAAATAATAAGTTTAATTTGTGACCAAGTGAGTTTCTTTTCATTTCATGTAATAACACAATAAAAATTGATCCTAAGTAATATGATAAATATGTTAAAACAAATTGTTTAAAAAAAGTGTTTTTAATTACCTAGTTATAATGCATTATAATATTATTACGAGCTACATATTTTAAAAAGTTCAAAGTCGTGTAAACTAAAACACGTATCTATATCTCGTGATGTATGAGATATTACGTTCCATTTTGTAAATATAAAAAACATTTTATTTTATTAAAACTATAATAATATGTTGAATGTAGTTGTTGTTATTATAATTAATTTATATTTTTAAACATGAATGTATTAAATCATAACATAATAACTTTGTTATTTACATGTTTTCCAACTGTATAAGAATAAAAATTTAAATAAATGGTCAGTACCGCAAGTATTAAAAAAATATAATGGTACATCAATTTCAAAGGAAGTCCGAAAACATTCAGTCAAGCAATGACATTTTATACAATATATTTATGCTCAATAGATTCTACCGTCTACCTAACAATTTAATGAGCATGTACCTTACCTACTTAAATACATATACCAATTTATATGCGTAGGTATGTACACAAAATATTCCTTATTTTTATATTAGGTACATGATTTGAAATAAAATAGTTGTATATTTTATAATTCTATATGCCAAATTATTATACCTACTGAATTTTGTTTAATTTCTTTCTTATAATAATTTGTTATTGATTGGCCATAAACGAGTTTGTTTGTACTGCACCTATATATTATGCACCTATACTTGCCATGGCCCTTGGGCGACTGCATTTGAGAATAGACTACATTTTTATTATTACTACTATTTACTATGATATAATATTATAAAAGATTTTATATTTATGCATATTGCATATTTAATATTATTTTCGTATATATTTTGTATGTATATTGTATAGGACCTAGGTACATATTTAATAGTATAATTATTATACATAGGTAGGTATATCGTGTTGATTTACACTTTTTATTTATGAGATCATAATTTTATATTAACCCAAGACGTGAGACACAAATACGACTAATAATAACTAATAGGTATAAGAATTCGCTTATATTTGCTACCTATGTTAAAAAAACAAATTAAATCGTAAGTTTTTTTTTTCGTTTCACAAAAAAAGGTCCATATAATAAATCTTAGATAATATATTATTTTTTTTTTTTTGAAAAGCAATATTCATAATTTTTATTCTAAGGATTTTCACCCCCACGGATATATTATATTATGTATTCCATTGTATTTTGAGTATGTACTCCAGACAATATAACTCCCGATAATAGGTACCTACCTTGGGAAATGAGAAACGATTTTTTATAAATTTATATTTTTTCCTAATTTATTGTATATACCTACTTAAGGTTGTTCAATATCGTATTCTCGTTATATTTTACTTCCATTATTGGTTTATTATCAGATTAAAAATATATGCGTTGAGTATCAAAAAACACATTTTTGGTAATTTTTAATATTACATACTTTACTTGCAGCTGCGTTTCATATTGAATTATAATATCTGTTGATAGGTAAGTTTCTTTCTTTAAATTTGATTAACATTTATTCTGTAGTCATTTAACATTAGGTACTAAACTCAGACTGTCACTGTCTGTCCGACTTACCTACTACAATCAATGGTTAAAGTTTGGGCGGAAGAGAGTCGGAGGGGGACGGAGTTCCACTTCTTATTATAGTTACAATTTTGGGTTTCATTTAGTTTGAATTCCAAAAATCCTAGGGGGTGGTTAAAATTTGTATAGATAAACATATTACAAAATAATAATAATATTAAATGTTCCTATACATTTTTATAATAAATGATAAGAATTTAAAATACATAATAATATTATCCCAGAATCTTTCTAACAATATTGTATATAGGTACCTACTGATCAGTGGCGTATCTACAGGGAGGGGGGATATGAGGGTCATATACACCCTGGAGACCAAATTTTGTACACAATACAACATGTATATTATAAATAATGAGAATTTATGTGTATACTGAATATGTCTATCAAAATCGTTATATCCTATACCTTCATCTTTATATGTACCTACCTATGTTTATCTAATATATTTTAATACGAGTGAAACAGTAACAGATTAATAAAATAAATGTTATTAAATCAATTGTATAGAGAAAGAAGTGGGATACTGGATAAAGACGTCGTATTGTCCACTGGACCAAACTTCAACTAATTTGAATGCTTTTAATACTTTCAAAAGACATTTATTAGCAGAGCTCAGCATATAATATAATATACCTATATGGTGGGTACGCATTTTTCTACAACCCATCACGTTATAACGCACGTAAAAAAACATTTATTTTCTTAATATTGAGCATCAAAACAACTGGTCAATTAGAAAAATGTATTACATTATGGTCTGTTTCGACTTTCGAGTGCCACTGTGTTTAATTCATTCATGATCAGTATCATAAATTGCACGACATTTTCGATAAAAAAAAAACATAAATATAATATTTTCAAACTACCAGATATAGCTCCCCCACGCTGCCCAAAAACGCAAGGAAAGAATAATGTGTATGGTATTGGTAATGTTTTATTGTATTGCATAGGTTGAACCACATAGGTATGTGGTTTTTTTCTTGCTCTATATGACAAAAGTTGCGCAAGTGTGTATTTTATACATTTGTATAAATATACATAATATGTAATAGGTATATAAGCATCTACGTCCCACATTGTTATATAAGTCAACCATAATAGAGGGTTAGGTACTATACTTTTCAGACCCAATACATAATTGGTTAACTAAAACACTATATGACGTCATCCCGTCTGTATGATATATCCCGTCTATTGTCTAAAATGTAGGTATGACGGAGAAATAAAAAAAATCTTAGAAACCGTTCGGAAAAAAACGCGTTTGGTCATCACGTACCTATTGTAAGTTTAAACAATAATTTTAACTATAGTCTTTAAGTTGATTTTGTCTCCTGCAATACGTTTGGAAAAAAAACCGTGTCTGGTTGTCACGTTCTTTGAGTTTAAGTAATAATTTTTACTATAGACTTAAGTTGATTTCGTCGCTTCCAGAATCCTCCGACTGAGTGAGACTCAGTGCGACCAGTCCTATGCAGTAATACAGTAGACAGTTGTAAACATAATATTATTAGCTACATACTCTGTACACTGTACAGCTATACTATTGTAAATTGTTGGATAAAACCGAGGTAAGTAACTTTTGCATTATTTTCGATCGACATTCTACAAAATTAGCTTGGTGTTACTAGATCGTGGTCGACGTGATTATATTATATCGATTTAGTGCAGAGGTTTAAACATTAAGTATGTTTACTTAAGGTATAAATATGACGATTTTGAATTTATAAATACCTATACAAAAATAGGCCCAAGGAGAAATAACAATTTAGTATACGTTTGTATGTTGTTCAAAACGTATGTATTATGCAATTACAAACACATTTAATTCATATGATTGTGGATATTAATACTTGATACAATTTAATTAAAATGGATTGATCGAATGAATTGACGATGGCATTTTTGGATGCGTACGAAAAGGAAACCGTGATCTGGAATCCTAAAGAACAATCTCACAGAAATCGAATCATGTAAACGGTGCATGGAAGAGGATTCAACAAGGAATTCAGTGTATTATATAAACCTTTGATGTCAACTTTTGGCCGTTAAATCAAAAGGTCAAAAAGTTAAAAGAGTATGCAAAGTTTGCAGGCTGTCCCAAAATATAATGAAACATTGTAAACCGGTACTGCTCCAGACAAATGTTTTCAAACCAAATTGGTTTGCTTATAATGAGATGGATAGGTAGGTATGTTTCTAAGATACGTCTATGAAAAAAGAACCACAAATAACACAGAGGCCTGTCGTATTTATTTCAAAAATAAATATTTTATAACTGTATATTTTATATAAAAATATTTATCCTACCATGGCAACTTACCGTATGTTATAAAATAATTTTCGAATTCGTCCCTAATTTGTTTTTACTCGGTCGCCGATTTCCTTGAGACTCTATACGTATATTTGTAATAATGATGAAATGTCTCGTATCTCACCTCGCCATGTAGGTAGGTAGGGGATGATGTACCTGGGATGATTTCTTCTGCATTTTCATAATCCAAAACTCCGTGTGGCAAATACATTTTGAAAAACGTCCTAATTTTTCTTAAAAAGTTATGAAGTAAAACGTAGGTATTTATGTCATAAGTCATAACGATATTTGTTGCAATTTCTGGTTCTACTATTTATTCTGAACACACGGAAAACAGATGACAAAATCTCAAACACGTTTTCTACCAAATACTCGACGAGCTCGCGACAAACGATAGTTAAATAGTCTTTCGGCGCTTCCTTTGTCGTATACTCGTATGTTCCAGGTTAAGGTTTCATTATATTTTGAGACAGCGCGAAATTTTCATCATGAACAATTACCTACATATGGAATAGGTAACGTTTTTGAAGGTATCTAATGGTTGATCAGGTGAGAGCATTAGTTTATTTTTCTCAATTTTTTGGAACAAAATGCTATTTTGGAAAACTCCACAATTGCTTATTTGGCCTTAACAACCAATAGGTACCAGCAATGAGCAAACATAAAACAATAGTTTGCGTTTACTAACGCCATAAATACAATACTAAGGCTGTGAACACACTCTCCGGTTTTTGTCCGGTTTCAACCGCAGCGGTAATATATCATCCTGGTCGACCGGACTCCTTTTTTCGACCACACTACTCCGGTTTATATCCCGCCAAAACATAAAATTGTTTGTTTCCCTCAACAATTGTAGGTTATTAGTTATTACATCAGTCCTATCATTTTTTTTCACGAGGTGTATAAATTTTATTTGTAATTTCTGAAATTTAAAATGCAAAAATTGAAGATTTTAGAAGTGCTGTGGTTAGCAGACGAAGCCGGCCTATTAGACGAGCCATCGGAGAGGAAGTATTGGGTTCACCCATTAATTGAAAATCGCGAAAATTCTAAAAAATGTCTAGTGTTTTTGATTTGAGAAAATATCCAGAAAAGTTCTTTGACTATTATCGAATGTCCATTAATTTATTTGATGAACTTTTGCAAAAAGTGCGTGAGTCAATATCTAAAAATTATACTCAACTTCGTAATTCAATCACTCCAGAAGAACGGTTAACAGTGACAATAAGGTAAGCATTATTTAATAAATATTAGGTAGGTACTTTTCGTATATTATACAATTAGCCAACTTTGGGCTTTTATGTTCCTGTCCATGTATTCTTTGGAGCTTGTCTCCCAAATTGCATTATTGTTGTGAATGCATTCGATGAATTTATCAACATCAAACATTTTTAAAATTTATTTAAAACATAGACTACAGAGGTAAAAATTAAAAAATAATAACAGGCATGTAATGATGCAACTCGTCCGGTCGCGTACGTCAGTGTGGACGACTCGATGCAAATACATATGTTTTGATAGAATTCCGGTTGTCCGGGCAATCCCTACAACCGCGACACGATGCGGTTTATTTTTGAACCGGACGGCCGCAGCGTTTATTTTAGGATAGTGTGGTCGGTCTAATTCAAAACAATGTATTTCGATCGAACCAGACAACCGGATGATTTCTACCGCTGCGGTTAACCGTACAGTGTGTTCGCGCACTAAAAGTACCTTTATAATTTATGTACCTACTACCTATAGGTACTCATAATATCCACTGTTATTTGGACTTTACGGAACTATATGTTCCCTGTCTAATGCACCCACGCTTATGTGTAAAATTCAAAATTTCGTTCCAACTTCTCAATTTCTAACCATTCTTCTGAACTTTCAGGCATCTGTTTAGTGTATAAGGAACAAAATAAATAACATTTAATAATACACAATATATTATTTTAATATTTAATATAACATTATATAAAATAAAACATTTGAAATAGTAGCTAGTCCATACTAGTATACTACCATGTTTTATTGGATCTTAAAATTAATTAAGATCATTTAATAACTAATAGATAACTTTTTATTTTTCATATTTTAGATTCTCAGCGGTGCAATAAATGTATTGATTTTACAATGATATGTTTTTTTTTTGTGTCTATAATACTATAATTATAATGTATATTGTATATTGTGTGTATACGCTGTTTTTGTCAAAATTAATTTAGATTTTTAGTGTGGGTACCTTTTTTTTTTCTGTTTGAACCGACGACGCCGCGGGGACTAGCTACAAAACTAATAACCTTAGATACTTGAATGAAAGTACTTGATGTTTATATTACCATTATTTATACACCAATAAAATTTCAAAACATTTTTTTTGAGCTATTTACACTTTACAGGCATATAAAAAAATGTTGATTTCAAACTTTTTTTTTAAAAGTTAACGTCGATAAAAAAACAGTTCCACAGTTAAAATATTTGAAAATTGAATACAAGATTCCTCATACGTTGTTATAATAACAGTTAAAAATATTAATGTTACATGGACTAAGAACACAATTTTTTTTAATAAGCATTTAAAGTTTAAAATTTTCAAATTATTTTGTAATTACAAATGTATAAAATGTACATTTTCCTTAGCCAAGGATTCTACATTTAAAACAAGGTATATTATCAGTAATTCATACTGTCATCAAAAAAAATAAAAAAATAAATAGATCACCAATCTTTCTTCAGAAGGAATAGGTTTTCTCATAATATGTTAGTAGGTAGGTATATCGAGTTTTGTGATATCTGGTCCAATTTTATTTAAAATATAATAATCAAATTCGTTGATGACATACAGCAGAAGTGTTCAAACTTACACAATAATCTATTATTTAAGTCGCGAAACATATTTGAAGTAGGTTCTGTAACTGTAAAAGAAAAAACCTAATATGTTATTCTTATTACAATTTGTATAACTTTCTAAGATAATTAAAATTTATTATTGAATATGGTTTATAATAATTTCTTATAATACATTTATAAATTAAAGAATGTAATGCAAATATGCAATAAATTTAAGTACATTAGATAGTTAAAAAAAAAATCTTCCTCCGCCTAAATAGTAGCTCTCTATATATGGTCGGCTTTATGGTCTAACAAGAAAACACTGTATCTTTACACCTGGACACCTAGGTAGTAGATCTAGTCAGGATTATATGTGGATATTAAGATTTAAGAGGACATCATACCGTTATTTTGTGTTATCTCCAACTTACAAACACATACTTAGTGAGTCTACTCACTCTTAACATCAAAAATAACAGTAAAATGGATTATGTATTGAATACTGAATGTAAAATTTGTTAAATTATGCGTTTGTAAGTCAGAGACAACATGCCGGTATAATTTTCTCTTAAATATTTTATTTAAGTTCAATACTAATGTAGAAAATATACTGTGTTAGTTATTTACAATACTCAGTTTAGTAAAGTTACACTAATATCCACTATAAATATTCAACAATTTAAACAAATGAGAACTGTATTATGATGTTTTACATTGTTTTTTCATTCTAGAAATTCAATAGAATAAAATAACTATAGATTATTGTATTTTAAATTCTGATGGTACGTTACAATAATCATAAATATAAAACATGTCATATTAGTCATATCAGTACATACAGCACTGTTTCATTAGAATTGAATTATTGTTTTAATACATGATAAAATGATGATTATTTGATACCAGTTTCGGTTATAATTTTTGAAGAAAAATGTTTTATTACGAATTCTATGTTAAGAGTTATGAATTTCTGATCATACAATATGAACTGGTAAATTCTAAATTCTAAAAAAAAAAAATAGAATAGGTCAATATAACAAAATAAAATTCATACAACCTAAATACATTTTACAAAATATAAGTACATAAAAAAATATTAACATTTATTTGACTGTATAAAAAATAAAGTGTGCCATGGTAAAAAAACAGAACTGCAGTCTTCTTATTTCTATTAATGTTAAATACACTACTGTTATCAAATAATGTATTAAATTTAAAACACTTAATAACTACTGTCTACTTAATTCTTTAATTTTACACTATAACAATGATTAGAATGTAATCGTTCCCCTTCATTCAAAGCATACTAACTCCAAAAACACAATTTTTGAGAATCAGCTATGGCAATTTTTATAAGCTTTAAATGAAACCAAATTTTGGTTTTTGATTGTCTTTATTGATTTTCTTTTAAGCAAATTAGTTACTTATGAATGGTTGAAAATAATAATACATTGTAAAATTTATAATTTTTACTATAATTAAAATACAAATTACTTAGTTGACATTATAAAATATTTAGGTATTTAACATCTTTAAATAATTTTGAGACTTAGTTGAAAATAGTTGTAGATATTTTTAAACAGAATTCAATAGAGTAATAAACCAAAAAAAATTGATTTTTGGACTTGTGTGCTTTGCATGAACGGGGACATAAATTTTAATCAATTTTTATACATTTTTTAATGTATGGAATAATTAGTCTTCAAATATATGAGAATTACAATATTTCATTGCAATGTAAATAAACTAAACAAATTATTAAATAATAAATCAACAATTTATGTAACATTTTAACTTTTGCCAATATTAATCTGAAAAATTATCAGTATTTTAACCTTAAGGGGACGTTACAGCAAAATGTATTATCTCTGTCTTACAAGTGCATACATAACAAATTTTACGATCAGCAGAACATGTTTATCTCCGTTAGTTTAAAAATTAGAGCGAATTGACTTCTTATAAAATTTAAAGGTAAGATTATTATCTAGACAATGACATAGGGTTTTTGTTATATTTTAATTTTAAAGCAAGTTTTGAGTATTTTAAGACGTACAAACAGTTTACAATTTTAAAATACACATAACTATTTTTAAAATATAATAAAAATCCTACATCATTGTATAGATAATAATTAGTAGTCTTACTATTAAATTTTATAAGAGCTCAATTCAATTTAATTTTCAAACTAACGGAGATAAATTTTTTCTGCTGAGCGAAATAGTTGCTATTTTGCGCACTTGTAAGACAAAGACAACAAATGTTGCTATAACGTCCCCTCAAGGTTTTAAACAAAAATGTTTAATCAACTTAATATATCAATAGAGATAATTACTAATTACTATGGTAAGTGGTAACATAGTGCATATTTGATTGATTCGATATTATACTAACATAAAATAGTTATAGAATAAATAAATAAATCTTATAAAAGATAATACATTGCAATTAGTTTATTATTAAATCTCATATCTAATATGCCTACTTATTTATGACTCAGAATTCTACACAATATTGTTATTATTACTAATATTTGGTTTGTTTAAATAATAATACCTAAAATCACTATTAACTATGTAGCCAACAATAATCATTATTAATTTAGTATTATTTTAATCATCAACCACAAAATAACCTAACTTTCATGTGCAGAATGAAGAAATTGTTTATCATTAAACTGTACTCTTCCATTCCTAAACATAGGTTCTTCGATTTGTTTCCAGTGATCAAAACAAAATTGTGGCACCATTATGCTGACTTCTTTGCGAACTGATTCATCAGAATCTGTAATGTAAATAATAATAAATTTATTTTTAATTATTATTAACACTGATAAAAGATATTATTTTTTAAACAAAACTCAGTTTGTAGGCTTACTTTAAGAACAATAATAAAATAAATGGAAAGTATTATATCATATATTAAAAATGTTATTGTGCCATACACAGGGGCGGATTTACCCATAGGCCACCAAGGCACGTGCCTAGGGCGCAAAATTTATTGGGGCGCAATTTTTTTTAGTTTTTCATAATTTCATAATTTATTATATTTACCTAAATTTATATATGATATTAATTTTTTTTTGTATACAACTTGCATGAAAAAGGAGAATGGCTCTC
This sequence comes from Acyrthosiphon pisum, assembly GCF_005508785.2. Lineage (NCBI taxonomy): Eukaryota > Metazoa > Arthropoda > Insecta > Hemiptera > Aphididae > Acyrthosiphon > Acyrthosiphon pisum. The sequence goes on along the minus strand of NC_042495.1, from coordinate 80,397,241 downwards.
ATAGCCCCGTCGGAGTAACGTTTTAATTCATAAGCTATAATACCTAACCCCACAGTTTGGGTTCAATCCTGCTACCAGCGCGCGCTGTGCCACGCCGCCACAGCTAGAGGCTCGATATCGGCACTCGCGAGGCAGTTGCCTATGTTAATGCATGGGAGGTGGTATACGGGTGTGCGGCGTAAACACATACAATATTGTGAATGGCGCATGCGCCAAACGCCAGCCAAGGCAGCCAAATATACTGCCTCGGGCCGCCGGGTACATTGTTATAGCCGCTCTACTAGCTAGGTGGGGGACAGCTCGCACAGTTCTTAGCAAGTAAATAAAATTGGATTGAACCGCGTCACCCCGCACTCGGCATTCTTAGAATACTGGATAAAAAAATAGACAGATAAATAAATAAAAGTCACTTCTTTTGGGGACTAAAAAAAGATTAAAAGATTTTAATTCTAATTATTCTAAAGTATTACTATAAGTGTAACAGTGTAAGAGTATATGAGTATTATTTAAAATAAGTATAACTCCATTGATTAATACATCAAGCAAAACCAAATTACCAGATCCATGTGTGGCATTTCTAGTATCTGTGAGTCCATGTTTAGCTCTTATAGAATCGGGATTACTTAGCTGGCATTGGAAAACTTTAGTCGGACCCATTAAACGGCGCCAAACTGAAATTGCATCTTCTCTGGCCAATATATATGCTTCTGATGGTCCACTATAGGTGTAATTACAAATTAAGAAAACGCTACACAGATATTTGTTGTCTCTGTCTTACAAGTGCGTAACATAGCAAATGTACACTCAGCAGATCACGTTTAGTTCCGTTACTTTAAAAATTAGAATGAATTGACCTATTATGAAACATGATGTAAGAACATTATCTATGTTTGTATATGGGTTTTTTTTACGATGATTCAATTTTTAAGTGAGTTTTGAGTATTTTTAATGTACTCTATATTATAAACATTACCTACTAAAAAATTGAACTACTGTAAAAAACCCTCATCCAAACACAGATAATTTCTTACCATCAAGTTTCATAATAGGTCGCTTCACTTTAATTTTTAAGCTAACATAGCCTAATGTGATCTACTGAGTATAAGTTTGCTATGTTACGCACTTATAAGATGGAGACAACAAATGGCTGTGTAACATCCTCTTAGGTAAATATTTTTAAGTTATTAAAATCAATTTAAATACCTTGTCATGAATGTAATGAGTCTGTTATAAAAAAACTTTGTCTTATGTTCTCTGTAAAATTGCTCTGCCTGTTCCAGTTTAATGGTTTGGCGCTTTGACCGTACAACGTAAAAACCATTGTCCAGTATTGTTCGCCTAATATCCTGTTGGAAACATTAATAGAGGATCATTATGAATTTAATTCATGTGTACAATATTGTAGTTGTAGTCTGTAGAACATCAACAAATTTAAATTAACTCGAAAGGTACACCTATAATACAGCCATATTACATGGGTAATAGAATTCTCTTTTTTTTTATTACTAAATTATTATTACAGAAGTAATCAATATCAATATGACTACCGCTTATTGTGTTAAAACTAAATTATTAATAAATACATTTTGACGATACGTACGTGCAAGGAAAATGGACTGGACACCACATGAGGTTTCATGATGGCTAGAGTCAATTGCAAATGCTTGACAGATGTCATCTCAGTGAAAACATATCATCTATATCTAATACAAAACAATTTGTCATTTGATGATAATATTATAATATTACATACAACTATTAAACATACTCACTCTACTAGAAAAAAATATAAATGCTACAATTTTTAAAAGGTGTGAATGTATTTATGAATGATGTTTTAATATTTATTATTTTAGTAAGCATGAAGTTTATAGATAATATCACGGACTATCTTAGTCCGTGGATAATATTATGTTATCGTTTATGTCTTATCATACTTTGATAACGATTTTGACGTGCACGTGCCGTTACAGTGTATCCACAGGATCAAATACAATTTAATAAAATATGCAAAATGCAAGCAAATAATAAATAATGAGCAGGGCCCGGATTTATATGCTCTGAAAACCGTAGAAAAATGATCTAAAATATGGCTAAAATGTCCATAAAAATATATTTTACCACAATAATGATGTATAAGCCTAAGTGGGTAAATAGTTACAAGTAGAATTTTTGGACCAAAATGACATTGCCGCTCCCCCCTCCCTTAGAAGACGAATCAAATCAACTTTTGAAGTCGTATGATAAACAAATATGGATTTAAATTTAAAACTAAAAAAATGACAAAAAATTTTAAAAAATACTCAAAAAATGAAAAAACATCCAAATATGCGGTTGAAATATCTGTTTCATGAAACAAAATATGTAGGTACTTGGAAAACATCGTCTGAGATCAGCCCAAAAAAAATATGCACTTCGCTTTGAATTCCAGGCCCTATTAATGAGTAATTGACAGTTGACATAATATATTAACATTAATATTGTTGAAATATTTTTCAAGGACAATGACAAACAACGGTTGTAACTAATTATGAGTTAATACTTATGAGTTATGAGTAATACTAGAATAGGTATGTACCTACAACAAATAATATTTTGTATAACAGTTAATAAGTACCTATCTAATAACGATTAACGATAGACAAAAAACAGCAGTACCTACCTACATAAATACATACCTAATAATATGAGTGATAGCTGATATATGATATATATAGGCACAATTTGAACTTTTAACTTGGGGGGCTGAATATATTAAAGGCAAGCAGACCATTGCAATACAGCATTTTAAAATTGTATGTCCTATGTTTTTTGGGGGCTACGTCTAAGTTTGGGGGGGAGCTTAGCCTCCCCCCCAAGCCCCCTCAATTTGCACCTATGATGATATAACCACAGAATAGATTCTCTGCACGATGTAGATCAATTATTTATATTGTGATTCTGTGATATGACTTGCACGGACTAAGATATAATGGACTGGAAACGAGCAGCTTATCATTGGTAATATTAGTTATTTTGTCGTAGTTCAAAACATATTATTCGTAGAGACTTCAGATTATTATAATACGAGTATAATATTATAAATGTATAATTACTATATGTCTTTATACCTATATTCTATATTCTTTACTCTATGATATACCTACAGTACCTATACACAATACAAATTATCAAAATATTTTGATTAATTTTAAGCTATTTATACCAGTAACCTAAAGTGGTTAATATTAGTCATGAGATTAGGGAGGATACCCAGTGGTAACACCCTATAAAATACCACTAACCTAAAGCTTAAAATGAATCTAAAATTGTATATATGGTAGGTACCTAGTTATCTAGTTAACTACCTAGTTCGGTAAGTTTATTGAATTAAGTACAAGTAAATGTGCTTATGTATAACATAATATAGTTAAGTAATATACTCTGGTAGCGTAGCAAAGTATTGCGAAAACATTCCCATCAAGTACCTATAGTGGATTGAAAAATGAAAAAAGGTAGGTATACCTACTGACTAATGACTTACCTATAAGTTAATACAAACAAGTTATAATAATATAATTTTATAATAATTACCTACTAGGTACCTATATAATAAACTCAATTTATTTTTAGCAAAATTTAGTTCAATCTACCATATTAATAATTAGAAAAATAAATTACTTATAAGAATACAAATATATAATAAAATATTCTTAGGTTAGGAATATGGGCTTGCACTGCTTGCGGACCGTTTCCGCTTAAAACCGTTTTTTTCATATGCAATGATTTATGAATTTATAATTTAAATCCATTTCAGAAACCTATAGGTACTCAATGAAGAGTTACACTAACAACAGAAGTACAGAACACAACTTGCCAGTTATTTTAATTGATGTGTTATATAATTTGTATTTACATTACCTAATATTGTTCTTTAAATCATTATTTAAATAAAATAATATTTTTCTTATTTTTCAAATATACTTGTATCTATATTTTGTATTTAGATAATTTTTTTTAAAGTAGGCAACTTGTGTCTTGTATTTAGAGTAAGTACTAACTACTAAGTACTTGGTATTTACCTACTATAAGACGTCTATAAGTAATAATTTTATAAATTAAATTCTAATGCTCAATTACAATTATAAATTATATGAAAAATGACATAACCCGCATTGAGTTAGCAAACGTCAAGGTAATATAATATTGCCATATATTGGCTTAGGTACCTATGGTTGCAATAAACACAATTTAAAAATAGATATATTAAAGTGTGTTATCTATACGTGTAAACGCGTAATGTGTGATGTGTGATAGGTATATCTATTACCTATACAATAATAATTCAATATATTATACCTATTTATATTATGAAACTTAACAAACATCACTCAGTTCAAACGGTTTTGTTGTTATTATTATTATTTTTATCATTAGCAAATAATATACCAATGGTAATTATTCAATGTTCACAAATTAGTATTTTGATAACATTATTCATTTGTATGATATCAACGAGAGTGAATAATGAAATATATTATGCATTTATGCACCAATTGTATTCGTGTGTGAATAAATGAACGAATTACCTATAAAACTCGGCTGATAGGCCTATACCTACCTATTAAACAATTAGGTCAACCATAAAACAACAACTATAGCAAGCTTGATTGAAATACGCTAAGTGTACCTATTTAACAATAGATGTGTGATAAAGCAGTTGACAACATTGGTCTAATAGGTAGGTAATATAAAAATCGAAAGTCCTTCGAAAATTATAAACAGGAAACGGCCTTGAAAAACAATATTATTATGGTAGGTGCGTGTGGTCCAAATCGTAGACGGGTGAAATTGGACGAACAGCATGTGTTCGCCATTGTAAATATTTATAATCGCGTTGTTACTCACCACATCATAATTTAAACAACACAAACTCTGCGGAAAAACATAAAATATTCCTTTAGATTTATATTTACGCGTTGAACGTAGGTACAATTTATCATTGTTATTGTAACTTTATTACATTTGCTTTACGCCGAAGAGTATCATATAATATCCAAGAGGATCTATAGATATATACAGCTATCTGACTAATGTAAATATACGTTTTAAAGCATTTTCATTTGGCAACCAAACTATCAAGGTTCATTGACTTGGATAAGTCTTAACTTTAAAAAATAAATATTTATGTACAATTTGACGCAAATAGAAACAAAGCAAGTTACGTTTTGATTACTAAGCATTGAGATGATTTATCAAAGAATTACGTAGGTTTATGACCTATATAATATGTTTGCGAATAATATAGTAATTTAATTTTATAAATGTTTCGTGAAATTAGATAATTAAGTTGAAAAGCATAGATATTTGAAATTAAACAAATATATCTGAACCGACCAAATTATGAGGGAAAAAAACAATTATATTTTTCAATTTTATTTTATTTAATTACGTAGGTAATTACGTAGAGGTATATATGCGCTTATATATGAAATAAAAACAATTATTCCAGTATTGATTTGAATAACTCTTATTTTCATAATCACAGACTAGAAAATTCTTCTTAAAAAATTATCAAGTATTTTCACTTTTTAAAATTTCAATTATTGGATAATCAGATAATATTATTATGGTTTTTATTAAATATTTAAATGCTTACAATAAATCAGCATATAGTGTTTAGTGGATACAGTTCAGATGGTTTGCATTTCATGATTAGGTACTACTCCGTACTCGTGAACATCGCTAAATAATGTGAAAACTATTTTTCTCAGTATCTAATTAAATTTATTGTAATGGTATGCATAAAATAATCCATATTTTAAATATTTACTTTTGTTTGTACAATAATAAGTGACTTAAAGCTTGTTATATTCAATATTTTTAGACATCAACAGAACATTTTATTAAATGACAGTTAAAATTGTATAAATAGAAAATGTACATACACTAAATTCTAATTAAAGTGATTTAATCACTAAATTTATTATAATATTATAATATTATCAATTATCATACTCACATAAAGGTATAAAATAAAATCACTTTTTAAATTGTATGTAAGTTAATTCTACTAAAAAAAATAAGTAAAATACGTAACAATGTGGAATATAACATTATTATAAATTGTAGAGTGTAAAATTTAGTAAATTCTAAAGTGTAAAATGTCCAATAAGTAAGAATGATATTATATAGGTAATAGCCAATAGGTATAGCCTTACAGGTACTGAAATATACAATATAATAATATTATTTATATTTTATTTTATTAGAAAACCTATACAGTGATCTCCATTTATCGGTAATTTCATGAAAGGAATTCTCCCATTACAATTCGCTGATTTTTATTAGGTAATTATTATTATTAGATTTATTAGCTATACATTATTATGAAAAAATAAATGAACAAGATATAAACGATGTATGACTAATTAGTAATTAATAATTTAATCCAAAAATCTTTTATAATTGTTAGTAATAATAAAATGTTTAAAATTAATCAGACATTTTTGTTTCTTTAATATTACTTGTATTATGTATTTTAAACAGTTATTTAATAAACTCAAATTCTCACTGTTAAATAAATACTTAGGTATGACGAAAACCGGAAAAAGGGAGATATTGCAGTAAGGTAATATATTATCAAATGATACAATACGAATTTATAACAACGAATTATATTTCTGTCTTCTGTGACATATCAAAATTCAGATAAAGATTTTTGGAATACCACAATAAACTTTAAAACCCATGGCGTCTAGACTGCACTCTCCTACTCTTTAGTCTAACTAAAATATACGAAATTAAAGGTAAAATACTAAAATGTATAACTCCACGTCTGCACCCATGGTAACTAGTAAATATATCAAATAAATTAGGAGTTGTCCAATAGGGCCATACGTCCCGGGGTTTGGTCAAGATTAGAAGTAACGGTTTTGAATATATTATAATATAGATTTACGAACGTTCAGTGGGGCCCATTATATTTTTGAAGAAATAAACAACAATACAACACAATTAATCAACAAAACATAATTTTTTTGTCTTTTTATTCGATTTTTTTTTTATAGTTTCCTTACTCTTCTCAGAATCTAAAAACTAAAAAACTACTTAAAAAGATTTTCTTAGTAGTTTTACTTACTTATTCTGAATACAATTACTTCTTTTCAGCCAAAAATATTAACTATATTAAAGGAGTTGTTACTGTCTATACTATAATATATTATAGACTCTATATAAAAAAAAAAAAAATAATAACCGAAAAAAATTAGTCACAGTTTTTGGTAATCCTGTTGGGATTGTTCTCAGGAATTTCTGGGAGGGAAGCATTGAAGATCCAAAGCCCACACAAAACAAATTATCTCATTCCAATGAATATTATTTCCAAAGTTGAATACCATAAAATCTAAATCTAATAAGTAAATATAAAATAACGTACTAACTAGTAACTATACTAACACTGCAATAAATTAGCCATTATATACCTCGTATAGTGTTTGGTATAACTTTAACGGTTTAAACGGTTTAATTGGTGAAAAACAAACAGACAAAAATATTACCTATACTCGAATGACAGATAAGTACCTAACTTACCAATATAATTGTCTATATAGTTAAAAATATCTGTAATAACTACTGTTATTACTTTTATACAATCTCAATGCGAGATATTTCAAACGCTGACGAACGATGATTAACACCAAAATGTGTGCGTATTTGTAACCACTGTTGTAGGTACTTAATAAAATAATAATAGTAACCTATTACTAATATTTACATTGTTTTATAGTCTACGTGTAGCACTGTAGCTAAACATGTCATCCGTAATCCGAGTGTGTATACCTAAAAACGTATTAAAACGTATTATTATTGAAACGCGTGCGTTGTGAAATCTGAAAAATTTAGTAGGTACATATCTATAGTTATAGTCTATACTTAACACTATTTAGTGTTCGCACTACAGCTGTACAACGTTAAAACACAGTAACTGTGTTTTTCATTATTTTGCAGGATAATTCATTTAGTAAATTATTTCAGACCTACCACTGTGTAATTGCTATGTGTTCACAATGTGATAACTCCTGAAATAATAGTCCGATTCTAAAGATTTTTTGATAGAAAAATTCAGCATGAAGAGTTACGAAAGATTATGTAAAAAAAATACTTTTGATAAGAGTGTTGGTTACTGTATTTTGACGTTGTACAACTGACTAATAATTAGTATCTTTATAGGTTATAGTATATAATGAAGATACCAAGTAGTTCCAGATCTACCGCGTGATCATTATGACTTCCGTGGTAACCTTAGTACGTACGGTATATTAAATTATAGTCGTATAGTCGTCAAGACTCAAGACGATGATAATATAATACCTGCCTATAAATTATAATACGGCTATACTAAATGTTCGACGAGTATAATATAAGAGGTACTTGCATGCGTGGATCTAGGGGCTAAGGAGCTTTAGCCTCCCTCCTTGGAAATTATATACAGGTATTATATATTTTTTTATATAATAAATAGTATATACTATATACGTCTTAAAATAACATCAATTTAACATATAAATGAAAATTTTAATATTGTTATATCAAATCAGAAATCTTAGGTAGGTATACCTAGATATACCTACCTAATACATATACCTAGTTATATGTAATATTGTAATGTTATCTATATAATAGAATAATGTATTATGTACTAAAATTAGATTTGTATTTTTTCATGGAAAGATGTAGCTTCAAATTTCAGTTTACTAGGTCCACGCCTGAGTGGTATATCTCGTATAATATAATTTATAAACTTTACTTATATATACATACTCATTACTCGTACGCATAACTATTGTATACCTATGTATACGAATGGCTATAGGTTAGGTTAGGTTGGCCTATACATTGCATTTATTTTAATTATTGTCATAATAATATAACTATATTGTAGGTACATTAAATTCTCATCGCGTGATTGTGGGTGATGTTTAAGGGGGAGGGGGTGGGGGAACTTGGGCGATTGCGTTTTTAATAGACGAATCGAGACGGAAAAGTGTGCGTTTAGTTGCATAACGTCTTTTGGAAATGACGCGCTGCCGCTCGTCGTCGAAGCGTCTCCTGCGGCCGGCGCAGGTACCCGAACCGGTCGCTGCCGCCGCCGTCTTGTGTTCACTGCTGCTTCTTCTTGTGCACGTCCCATCAACCAGGTCCTTCAGCATATCATGGTAAGTGGTAACTAAAATTAGTATGTATTTTTTTACAAAAGTGAAAATAAATTTAAAATTACTCCGAAATGATTAAATTGTATATATATAGTTAAACTTCCATATTACGAAGTCGCATGTGTGCAAACAAAAAAAAAAATTCGTTAAGCAGAACATATTTTTGTTAAATGGAAGTTTTACGGAATTATAAATATATAACCAAGTCCCCGACAGCTGACAGCTAGCATATAAGAATAACAATAAATAATAAATAATATTTTTGGAAAACCTTGGTGGTAAAATAAGTGGAAATTACCTTATAAATGTTCACGTGTAATACAATTTTAGAAATTGTATTTACGTGTACGATAAGCCTTCGAAAGTTTGAAAAATATTCGTAGGAAGCATAATGCATATTATGCATATCATTAAATGGTTACACAGGTACTATAAACATTTTAGTTATTAATTAATTACTCTTACTGGCTAAGGTGCTCCTAATTGTCATATTCACGATGCAACCGGAGAAACCATAAACCATACTATGGTATATTATACTAATACAGTAGAAGCCGCTTATTAGAAACACTTTGGGACCAAAGTGAAATGTGTCAATTAACCGATTGTTTCTAATAAGCGACTTAAATGTCCTAATATACGGGCGATTCGTCCTGGTACATTTTGTTTCAATAACGCGATTGTATCAATAATCCGTGTTTCTAATAAGCGGCTTCTACTGTATATATAACCTAATTTTTGAAAATGGTCATTAAGCTTAAAATAGTTTCTGTCAATACTATTACCTACTTATAACTTACGACACTTCAATTAATTAAAGTAGAAGGTATTAAATAATAATTAAAAACATTAAGGTTACATTTTTTTAGGGTTACATCATCCTTATCCTTTAAATACTATAAATTATAATATAAAAATAAAAATTATAATTCTTATAAATATCAACCAAAATATGTTCAATATTACGAACATTGTTGTAGGCACCTAATATTTTACTTTATTTAAATTTTGTAGGTATGTGTTTTGATTTTTATATTTTATGGTATGTTATTATTTAAATTTTGATGCGTTCATGATTTTCATATTTTGTTTTATATTTAATTATTTATTTTAGTAGTAGCTTGAAGATGAAAAACTTCGAAACTAGTATTATGCAAATAAATATATTATAATGTAAAAAATATTGTGATATTTTTTATAGTTTTTCTGATTTTCTTCTAAAACTAATTATTATTATTTAATGTAATCAATTGATTAACTACCTATACCTAAGCAATACACTGAATATTACTCAAGTGTATTTATGACAATTTTTTCACCTATATGGCCATATACCATTGTTTAATTACAGTATTATTAATTTTATGTATAACGTACTTATATTTTAATTATACAGTTTGTACATTTGCTAATTTCAAATATTTGGTACTTAGGTAAATACCTAATTAAATAATGCATAATTTTCTTCCCAAGATTGCTAAGAATAACTAATTTATTAGGTATAGAAAGTCTTCGTATAGCAACTTAACGTAGCGGACTAAGGAGTAAGGACTGGGTATTCGCCAGAAGCCATAACAGTATATTAAAAATTCGGATGTTTTGGCAGAATTTGTATATTGTCATAATATTATAAATACATAGCAATGATCACGGTAATAATATACTTGTTAAATGATAAAGCCTGGCAAGTGTCAACATTACAATTTATATCGCGCATAAGATTGATAATACGATGAAAAATATTAGGCTTTATTTAAACGGAACTGGGTCAGTGCAATGGGCTGCGAACAATATTATTAACTTACTATTATAATATGATGTGTAGTATTGTCACGAAAGAACAAAATATTACTATTCGGACTATGCCAATGCATATACAGAGTGACTAGGTAGTTATTCGCGGTAAAACGGGTGGTGTGTAACTAACTAGTAATGATAACTAATATAACTAAATATTTGAAACTATAAATTACACGCAATATAAAATATAACATTCATTGCCATCACAAATTTATGTTTACAATTATTAACATATTTTTTTATGTACCTACGGTCCGTAGTCTTTATACTTACACTTTCACCGTTTAATGTATACAAGTTGTAAAATTTTGTTTTCATTTTATACAATAATATCACAAGGTTGTGAGATAATATGCATGTGTTTACGTCGTGCAGAGTACAAGTTCGGTGAAAATCACAAAATCACAAAATCACAAAATTATGTTAAGGAGTCACAATAACCGCGCAAGTGCAGGCACGTCATGACCCCTAAAAACAAATGATCGAAATACGTATTTTTGGCGTACGCACCTGCAAGTATGAAAATATTGAATATAATATAATTTTATATTTGTGGTCAGTACTCTATGACATTACGACCTGACCTCATCAAGTTCATGAACACAATAAGATGCGTGAGAGTCGGAATTCGCAATGTAGAATTTCCTGCTAATTACTTAAAATCGTGTACACTTTCACTGGGAGCGCCGCCGCACCACCGTGTAGAATTCTCATGTTTCTTCTTCAATACCACGTCTACCGTCTACGATTGCATTTCTATTAATTGTCAGAATTCCAGCCAATCACGAAGTTAAATAATTAAAGACGAAAAAGTTATTCCGTTTTGTATGAAATTAATAATTACGTTTATCGCTGACTTTACATGCATATCTATATTATTTTAAGTGGCAAAAATATAAATTGTTTTCGGTAACGTATCTTAACAGTGAGCTGCAGTTCAAGTAACAGAAATATTACTCATATTTACATACCTACCTCCTTACGGAGTACTGGCTATTATTGAAAAAATGTATATTTAAATTTTTGTACATAATTAAAAACTAAAATGCTGACAAAAAGTTGCATATAAACTGAGTTTCAATAAAACTTTTTAGAACTAATTGACTCCTAGGTTGTTTTAAGGCATATAGGTACTAATTGAGTGCATTTTTCAATACTAATGGATTCTAGTCAACCTTAATAATAACATCTTCCTTCCTATTTTTACAGACTTATTACTTTATTATAGGACTGTCTTAACAAAAAATACTAAAGGTATAGTTTAAAATATTTTTTTTTATGTTAATTTTGTAAATTTTGATTAATATGTATAATATGCAGTAAATTAAAATATAATATAACACCTACTTAATAAGTATAATATATTATGAATAATTCAGTTGTTACTTGTTACAAATAAATAAATAAATAATTTTAGGTACTGATTAAATTTAATTTCTTATATTGGCAAAAATGTATGAGATTAAAATTGTACAATATAATATTATGCAAAACGTACGGTTGATTATATATATTATTAAATTTTACTCAAATAATCATATGACTCAATATTAGTATATATTTTTTTGTTTCCCAATAATTGAGACTTCAATTGGTATTTATATTTTTCGTTTGTATATACCCGGCCACTCGGGACTCAAATAGTATATTATTTTTTTCCTGTCCAAGTATAGGGACTCAATTAGTATGCACCAGACTAAAATACTATAGTATTCCTTCAATTAAGGGTTATTAAGAGGACCTCTTACCGACCACCCACGTAAAATCTGAGTGTGTTTCAAACAATTCTGGGGGGCTTCAGTCTAATCTGACCTAACCTAACCCGGGATACGACGTCCTCTTGATAATAAAAACAATGTCAAACTCATAATACTATTAAAGTTTTAAATCTATTATAATTAGTATCATCCATCATATAATACCGTTCAAAGACGCAAATAACTGAAATGCATCGTGAGCTTACAGATTATAGGTATTTTGATACTAAATCTATAATTAAAATGTTTTAAAGTAAAAAATAATATTATGTTTTATTCAAATGAAAAAAAAATTAACTAACCATATAATATCGTAAATTAATATAATAACATTTTAATATGGTGAGTGGTAACCATATCATAGTTCAGTAAATATTGTTTAATTTTCTTTAGTACCCTTACATCTCAAGCGGAACAATAATTTATCGCGTCTATGGTTTATTATTTTTTTTTCTCTAGTAGGTATAGGTAACATTAAACGTTAGTATTGCAGTGTTTGTTTTTTTTTTTAATACGGAAATCTTATTAAATAACTTTTACAATTATTTACTATATTACAACATTATTTGTTATAAAATATTGTGTAATTATAAGTAAAATATTTACATTGCAAGGAAATTCAAAATAGTATACAGCGTCTAGATTTAACTTTTCATATAAATAAATAATAAAGACCGCAAGAATCTATTATCTAATAATATTCTTCAAATGCTTAGTAAAAAAGTAAATAATTCAAAGTATTTAGAACTATTTTAAAATAAATATCGATGATATCAATGAGTTGTTTATTAAAAACATAATAACAATATTCAATGTACATTATATTATTGCATTTTAAGTAATGTTTTAAAAATGGTAAAACAACTAATTGAATACATTTCAATAATTTACTAACAACATAGTTTATATTATCCTCACTTTTTGGATCTAAAAAATATTATTTCTGTTTAAATTATATTGTTCACCTTGAATACTGACACAGTACGTGTACAAAATATCCCGATGACATATTAATTAATACTCTATGCAGATAACAGGTAATTGGTATTCCACAGTCATAAATATTATATTAATAATAATTACCTAATAAGTAAAAAATTAATTTATAAGTTGAAAAATTATATTTCAGTAATTCCTATTTCCTATAGTATATTTGTTTTCTAAATTATAGTCATTATAAACAATGTAAAAGTTATTCCATATAAAAACAAATACAATTAAATGCTTACAAAGTTATTTTCATACAAAACATGGATTGGTTCTACCAGTATTATTTTACCTAATTATGTAAATCAATAAATTGTATGAAATAGGTTGTTTATATAGTAGTAAACTATATAGACGAGAAGATTTTATTTGACGTTACATTTTCTTGCTTTCTAGATATTATGTTGTTAAAATTATTATATTACCTACTTCATCTATTTTTGAATAAATGATTACATTCCTACGTTTGACTATTTGAATAGAAGAAATCAACAATTACTTTTAATATAACTTTTGATTAAATCTCAAAACCAAAAATTGCATCATCATTGAAACTTATTATAAAAACCACAACATTTTCCCTAACATACGTATCTATAAAAAATAAAATGACACACTATTTGTGAATAAGTTAATAGTACAAACAATTTGTTAAAAATATTGTTATCAGCCAATAGATATTAGGTACACCTTGTTAAACCGATATTGACAATTTTATTATTGTACGATTATCATTTGTAATTGTTTATATATTTCATGACTTGGTTAAATAATATTATCATATGTAGGTAGGTAGTTACTATAATGTTTGTGGTAATGAAATACTTCAGGTAATATTGACAATAATTTGACCACTTGTAGGTATTTTTTATAGAACCAATAATTATCATATTTATTAACATTTTAAAACCATAGTTGAAAAATTAAAATAAAGTTCACTCAAAGCCTGTCATATTCGAGAGGGTATAATAGATATGATATTACGAAATCTAACAAGTCATTCATTACCCACCAAAACGTTCATGGTTTAGTATATGGATACCTATCCATAATCCATATATTATATGAACCATTGAACTTCTCTGAAATATTAAAAACGCTGTCCTCTTAATCCGTTCACACGGTGCACACGGTATTTGCGTAAACGAGGACGTAGAAATGCAAATAAAATGTCGATTATTTTACCATAATATTATGTATATATTAATATGTGTATGTGTGTGTGTGTGTGTGTGTGCATACATAGGTTGTTCGACGATAGCACGTACAGGGGAATCCTGTATCCCAAGTACGACGATGACTACACATCGACGACGTACGAAGCGGACGAGTACAACGACGTGCAGTCAGACGAGTTCCGCGTGTACTGGAACGTGCCCACGTTCCAGTGTCACAAGTATGGGTACAAATTCGACGAAGTGGCCGAATGGGGCATACAACAGAACGTCGACGATAACTTCCGAGGTGACAAGATCAGTTTGCTCTACGATCCGGGTCTGTTTCCAGCCCTGATGCAAGGCGGTGGTTCCCGGGCCGATCACGTCATCAGGAACGGCGGTGTACCTCACGAGGGCAACCTTACCAAACACCTGGAATTATTCACCAGAGACCTAGTCACAAAGCTAGTTCCGGACCCAAGTTTCTCGGGTGAGTAATCACTGAGCAAACAACAAACAATAAGTAATAACACAAGGTCATATAGAACAATATATTTATATAGGTACATCGTAGGTACGTGTCTATTATAATAGTATCTGTGCATGTAGCATGCAACTGCAATATTATTATGAAAAACGGAAATTTCACATAATATGTACACTTATATAACCATTAAGGACCATTAAACATTTTTCAAATTTGTTCGAAATTAATTATATATAATAAGATTTGCAGCAATAAAAGTAATTATATTAAGGGGATTCGATACCGTGATTTTTTGTTTTCGTCTAACACACGCGTAACATAGCATTTTAGACATGTTTTTTGCCATACATATCAATTTATTGATCAAATAAAACGATAAAAATTCTGAGAAAGATTTTACTTCCACATCAGTCCTCACG
>NC_042495.1:80332021-80381149 GCF_005508785.2 Acyrthosiphon pisum | reverse complement strand
CCCCTTAATATAACATGCATATAAATAACGAATAGTATAAAACAATACACGCCTAACTATCATTCTAATTATATATACGAAGATATTTAAATAATAGGTATTAAAAGATAATATCCTTATTAACATATTACTACAAATTACTCAATAAACAATGAATTAAAAAAAAAAAAAAATAATAATAATAATAATAATACGCGTGTCTAGAACCAGGTATAACATTAAAGAAATAGATAAGTATAAATATATTATAATAGGTACATATTATATAAAATAATAGTTGTATAAACTGTATTAAGCAAATAATACTGATGTTTAGGGTTAGCTATTATTGATTTTGAACATTGGCGTCCTATGTATGAAGAAAATTTTGGATCATTATCACTATATAAAGATTATTCCATGGAAATTGAGAAATATAATCATCCGTATTGGCAAAAAGAAGATCTCCAAAAAGAGGTATATATTTTTGTATCCTTAATGAAAAAATCCGATATCTATATTTTTAAATATTGTGTCTCAGTATTAATTTAATTCAAAATTTGTTAGATGACATCTCCATCACTGTAGAATAAAATACATATTTTTGTCAACAGTGTTGACGAAAAAATAATATGTTGAAATGTTTGACAAATTTAATTAAAAGTAACGCCCTAATGCAAATATTATAATTAAAACTAAATTATTAAATTAGATTATAATGTTTAATTGTGTGTTACAGATTTACAAACCTATTAGCATGTTGATAGAGACAATAAATGATAAAAATAAAGTAATTTGACGTTAAAGTTTAAGGTTTTTATCAATATCTTTAATCATTGTTTTTCTAGTAATTGATTTATACAATTTGGCTGATAATTTTTGAATCACATTTTCTGCTATCTTTGTTAAAATATTACATACAAAATATCCTACCTTTTTGAAGTTATTGAATAAAAAAAGTTATTTAATTAAAAATAATTAATATTTCAGATTATCTTAGATTCATGGGTCTGGATGAATGTATTGGTTTTGCAATACAATTATGATGTGTGTGTGTGTGGTTTTTTTGTTTTTTATTTATTTTTGTATCTTTCATCAGCTGTCGGAGCAGCAAAATGCTTCAATCCTTAACTTTGATTGTGGTTTCTGAATCAAATTGAATTAATTTGTGGGGCAATACAGTTAGAAAATCCCTAGTGCCTTACTTTTCAAAATCGTGGTACATTCCAAATCTAATATACAACAAAGCGAATTTCCTGCTATACCTATACATAAAAAAATATCAACAAAGGATGCATTTTCTATCTCCGTCTTATAATTGTGCTTAAAAAAGCTCATCACTCGTTTAAAGTCTAAACATAGAAAATACACAATATCAAACCAAAGCAAATATTGTTTTCATTAATTTCAATTCAGATAAATGCAATTTAATATGACAACTAACGAAGCTATAAACAATAACTAAACGTAACTTTCTTATGTTACACACTTGTAAGATGGAGTAGACAACATACGGGGGTGAGACGTTTTCTTAAGGAATTTTACATTTTTTGATTATGTCTATGGATATAGTAACACTATGCGTTTTAAGAGACATGCTTAACATTGGGTGTTTCCGTAAATAAACTAAACATAATAATATGGCACAAAAATATTAATCAATAGCTCATATCTAACTCACTTTCGGTGAAAACTTACACTTTTAAGTTTTAATCAATCAACGTCTTTAACGTGAAAGTCTTCATTCTCCTTTTTTATAATCTGTCTAGTGCCTACCCACTTATATGTCATATAAATGTATGCCACCTTAGTCCATGTGCTTAAAATATTTTTTAGGCTTCGAGAAAATTTGAAAAAGCAGCAATACAGTTCCTAAAACGAACTCTACAAGTTGCAAAGTCATTAAGGCCAAATGCATATTGGGGATACTATGGATATCCATTTTGTTTCAACTATACACCAAAGAATGATCAAGCAAAATGTTCATCAAATGTGATGAAAAATAATGAAAAGTAATGTACAACACTAAACAAAGGACATAATATTAATTTAATAAAAAAAAATTGTACCTACAGTAAATCGTATAAATCCATTAAATTATTGATAAAACTATCGTTTTGAAGTTTGAACCATCGATCGGATTATCTTGATAATTGATACGTAATGTCATATAATATAATACATTTCAACGCATATTCAATTATAACAGAAAACTTACCGACCTACCAATTTTTAGAGATAAATGTGTATAATTTTTGGAGTTTTTACAGAAACAGAAATTTTAAGGCAATAATAAACAAAATTCGCATAGTTAGTTGTGAATCCGGTATTGGTTACAATTCGCTCTAAAATCTATAAATATATTTTTATAAGTATGTAGAAAAGAAACAATTTTTTAAGAATAAATAGAACTTTTAAACAAATAATATTTTTTAATACCTATATACATGTAGGTATAGTACCTATAATAGGTACTAAGATATTATATATTTATAAAGCCATCTTAGTGCATTAATATTATATTTGTTTAAATATATATATTTAACTTAGTATATTCAGGCCAGATTCCAGGGTTTATTTTTTTAAATAAGTGAGGCATTTAAATTATTTGAAAGTTAACGTAAACGAAATGAAACGTGCACAATGAAATTTGAACTGACGCAAGCAGCTATATTAATTTGCAACGTGAAATAAAAAATGAATTTTATAATCAAAGCCATACTGTATAGAGATGAAGCAGAGTGCATATCTACGTATAAAATATAATACCTACTCCGTGCTCGTAAGTCGCGAATCGTTATTTAGTGATTAGTAAACAATAACGGAGTTTGAAAGGAACATATTATATAGAAACATAGGTAGGTATAGTGAATGGACCGAGAAAGATTGAGGATAAGGAAGAACGACGATCTGTGGCAGATACACTATAAGTATACCGAATCTTAGAAAATGCATGATTAATAAAAATAGGTTATGAATGGTCAAAACATGTAGGCCGGATGTCCAGGACGGACATCGTACAATATATTGAATGGAAATGAACAGTTGGTGTAAAACCGTGGTAGTTATGGTATGACACAGTGGTCAGAGAAATTGGACTTGAGTATAAATGTACCGTAGTGTCATCAGGGTACACCACCAATGATAGGAAACAGCGAAGGAGATTAGCTGTGACATTTAGAGAATTTCACTAAATTGTACAAAAGGATTACAATATTTTTTCTCCGACACCCGGTTTAAAAAATGGACCTGAATTATTCTATTTTATTTTCGTGTAGTTGATTTTATAAATAATTAATAAATACATTAATTGTTACAATAAAGTTACAAAAATAATAAAATTAACCGATGAGTAAAGTGAAACAGTTCAATGCACACATTATAACAACCATAATCGTTCTTAATAATAACAAGACTTATTGATATGATTATTATTATAGATGCGTTGGTAGTATAAATAATTATAATAGTTAAAACATTTGTATTATAAAAACAGCTTATTTTTTCTAACTAAAAGTAGTATTATGTTACAATTGAGTTTTTCAGTAAACTAAAGACATTCTTTTTCTTTTACAATAGGTATAATTTCTTATTAATTATGAAAATTATACATGATTAGTTACTGGTTCATAAACTGTTTTCATATTTTCATATACTTTAATAAGTGCATGAAGTCATGGATAAATTTTGAACTGGTAGTTATTGTTATTAAATATCTAAATATACTTTACCATAAAAATAATATTTATTCATTGAGTCTTAAATAATAGTAGGTAGTAGGTAAGTTAATATCATTTTAAAAACCAATTATTGTAACTGATAATTATTTAAATCATTACTCTTCAAGCTAGATTACTTAATTGATAGTTGTATAAGTTGTTAATGATACAGGTTAACACAATATTATACATACATCCAGTAAGCAAGCTGAATCTTGTGGTTCCACAATAACGATAAAGTTACATTTGTAAATAATAAATATTATATATTATTTAAAAACATTTCTTTGTTAATAAAACATATAAGTAGAAACAAACCACCTTATTTTATTATTTCGTTTAATGCATTATTTGTAGAATAACTTACCATTTTTTTGTTTTTGGTTAAATTACTGCACCTGTGATCAGTTTTATTTTTTAAACACAGGATGATTGCTTTAAAAGTATACATTGATTTATGATTATTTTATAGAAATTCTTAAAAATAATATTATTCTAATGATTTGTAAAATACAAATTAAATTTTATTAAAAATAAACGAAATCTTTAGAAAATGAAAACGATAATAATGTAATAAAAATATTTTAATAAATAATTCGTATTATATTGACTCCAAATTATGTAAGATAAAGTATTTTCAATAATGCTGATAATTTTCGAGATAATAAATGTTTACTAGTTAATCACTTAATGTTCCAACATTTATGTAATTAAAATTGTTTACTATTATTATTATTATTATTATTATTATTATTATTAATTTAATTTAAATAGTTGGTACCAAATAGGTAGGTACTTACCTAAATGAAATGCAATTTATGTTTTTCCTTTCAATAATATGTCACATCTTAAATGTGATGTAATTATTATAAGTAGGGAAAAATGTAAATTAATATAAAATATTGTGTTAGTAAAGTTCTTGTTTATTTTTGTAGATCAAAATGGTTATTCGAAGAAAGTACAGCTATTTTTCCGTCCTTATATTTTAAATACGAAAATATGAGTTCAGAAAAGAGATCTAGATTTATGCAAGGTAGAATGGCGGAAGCAATGCGTGTGGGAAACATGGGTAATACGAAAAAAATTGTATATCCATACACATGGATTAAATACTATGACACAAAACAATTTGTAGAGAAGGTAATTATAATTTCAGGATACAATATTATAATATTCACAATACTTACCAAGAAAAATAAATGTTAACATAATAACATCTTTAATCGAGATTAAACTTGAAAAACATATTATTCAAATAAAAATAAAAAAAACTATGTCGGGAATAAATTATATAAAATTATAATGTAAAATATGCATACCTACAAATAATGACATTAAACGCACTTTCGTTATAAATTCTGACATTCAACCGACGAGTCCATATTATGCAGTGTTGGGAATTATCTAGATAAAATTATTTTTTTAATTATCTTATCTAGATAAAAATAATTAAATTAACTAATTATCTCATCTAGATAAATGTAATGGTTATCTGTGGTAATTTATCTAGATAAATATTATAATTATAAGAATATTTTGAAATACTGAAATAGCCAATAATACACGAGAATCGAGTAGTGATTCCAAATGCCAATATTATTATAGTTAAAAAAAGAAATATTTACTGAAATATTGTCAGTTTTATTTTGTTATTTTATTTTTATATAAGTTGTATTAAAAATTAAAATTGTACATTATTTTAGTTGAAAAATAACATTAGGGATTTATTAATTAATAAATATTACCTAATTAGTAATTACTAATAAATTACATTATTTATAATATAATTCAAAAACAAATTATCTATTTTTTTTATCTAGATAAATGTATCTGTATTTTTATCTTTATCTAGATAAAAAAAAATTATGACATATTTTATCTTATCTAGATAAATTTTAAATGAATTATCTGTTATCTTATCCAGATGATTTTTTTGGTTATCTTTTCATAACACCGATATTAGGTCGTAATTACAATTTCACAACTTCACGTTTTGCAAAGTTATAAGGATAATATTTTAACATGTTTAAAATATATTATTTCCTATAAATAAAAAGGCCGAACATACTTGGCACGTGGCGGATATGTCCATACCATGTCGAGTAGGCTACTTGAGTGGGTTTATTATTATTTCAAAACAATTTAATAATCCATGCAATCTAAAATATCGATTGTAAACAATACTCTCATTCCAGTTTTTTTTTTTAAATTGCATGAAAATATTAATTGAGAATCTTGTAAAATGTTGTTTTTTTTATAAATATTTCATCCAATTTAAACAAGTGTGAAGTGTTGAAATAAAAAAATGTTTTCCCAAAAACAAGCAATGAAAAAAGTAGCTACAGTTTTTTTCTAAAACCGACTAAAACTGATACTATATTATTAGATAAATAATTATTTGAATAATAATTTATAAAACGATTGTTTATAAAATACGATAACATTAGATAAAAATATGAATATCACCTAATATGGAATTTACATCAATAAATAACAACAAACTCATGTTGTTAATTTTTATTTTCATAATAGTTGTTGAATTCACATTAAATGAGACACGAAAAAAATACTTGAATTTTATATACCTAAGTCATCATACACAAATTTGTAAGGAGTTTTATATAGGCAATTTAATGTCTAAACTATAACAAATTAAAAATATAATAGTATACAAATACATTTTCAACGTAATATATTTTACCTAACCTAACTTTTGGTAATATTTTTATTGATAGTCACTACATTAAATATAATAACTATATAATATATGAAGCTGATAAATTGTTTATATTGATTTAGTAATCACAGTAACTTAAATACTTAATAGTTCAGTACCATTTAGCACTAATCATACGTATTTTATAAAGAACTATTTTATTTTTATTTTTAAACGTTATAGTTTTAATGAAGGTGGTAAAGTCTTTACCAACTCACCTTCAAGCTTTAAATCACAGAAAAATGAGTGGTAGTATTTTGCTTCCTGTTTGCTCTCCTCACCAAATAAAACATCAAATTATGGATTCGTCACTTCAGAGTATCCGAACGCTTGCGGAGACGATATCATAATAACAAACTTTTATCGCTTTTTCTTCCGATTTTATCCCAACGATGGTATTTTTTCAGGCTGATTTGATGAATTCGTTTTCAATTCCGAAGAAAAACGACGCGTCTGGCGTGATCATTTGGGGAGCGTCAAACGACGTAAACAGCGAAAAGAAATGCAAAGCGATGCATAACTATTTGACCGGAGTTCTCGGGCCCACGCTTAAAGCATTTTACAAGAGCAACAGGAAAGCGATGAAGAGAAAAAGAAGAGCGAAAGTTGACAGTATATTCGATTACTTCATCTAACGTCGAAATCGAATTAATTTAAGAGGGCATCAGAGCCGTTTATACCTAAATACCTAACGTTATATTTATGCAATTATTTACATTGAGTACTTACTATATATATATAGTATTTACTATACCACAGAGTTACCTACATTTGTAAACTTTGATTACTGCAGTATCGCACTGTAACGTCATTAGATCATAATATTGTTGTGTGTACATATACTAAAATAGTTATTAGTGATTTGTGTTATATTAACTTATTCTAAAATATTTATTAATTATTTATTGTGTTGAAATTTGTCAAGCGTATTATTTATTAGTTTCCTTAAAGCATAATATATAGGTTCATGATTTGGGACTATTTAAACTATATAACTATACTGGAAATATATGTATTACCTAGTCTAATATTATTATATGGCATTGGCCATTGGAAAGTAATTGAAATAATAAAAAATATATAAATGAACTAATTACAATATTATCAGTTCTCATGAATCTGTTATTTCTAAATATCGTACGTAATTATTATGATGACCATTAATTGTACATTATATTGACGATGTATAGGTAGGTTTCTTACCTATTGCATATAAATTATTATATATTTATTAATAATTAATTATTGATGTGTTATGTTAATAAGTGTACTTGTCACTCGTTAATATCGTGATATATCGATATTATGTTGTTGGTGTGTATAATATTTGTGCACGCGTATCACACGATGGAAATTCGTAATAATAAGGTGACTACCTACGTACAACAACTATAATAAGGAAACGGCCGAGGACGATAATATATGAGAGAAAAGCAGTTGGTTCCGATAGAACCTTGTCGATTACAATAATACCATAAGCATAATACCAGTATGTTATATATGTAGGTAGATACCATAATATTCTAGTGAATAAATCAATGTAATATTTTGTAATTTGGGTCGTTTGCGTTTCAATACCTATTCTAAACGCGTTGCAAAACCATCATCGTAATACAACGCGGTTAGGAGGGCGTTAAGTGGCATATCTAGAATTTTTTTTTATGAGGGGCATCGCCAAAATCAATACTATTATATAAAATTGTAAGATTTTCTACGCCAAGCTAACCGAGAAAACTACTGAACCGATTTGGCTGATTCTGTTTTTGTTGTGTTCGTAATTGTCAGGACAAGGTTATTATGAAAGAACATTTTCGGAAAAACCACCAGAAAGGTAGGAAATCAGGATGTCAAAAATACAGTGGCACCATCTGTTCAGAAAAAAACAAACTAAATAATAAAAAAATTAGTTTATTATTGTAGATAAAAATAATAATAGTAATAATAATAACAATAATAATATTGGTTGCTATTAGTTAATCGGGCATATTTGTTGTTTTGTATTATTATTTTTCGTTAATATATATATAGGTATATATAAATGAATGTTTGTGTATAGATTATCATCTGGGAAGAAGATAGATTATTTTAAAAAGTTAATTTCGGTTTTTAGTACGGTTAGGTCAGGTTAGGATTATGTTTCAATTGATTATATCAATCCACCGTAGGTGGAATTAAGTAAAAACGCCAAACTTCATATAACTTTGATACTCTAGAGCTAAATCATACTTTTACGTACAAACAGCACAGGGTCCGAGATCTACCGCTGGTAGATTGCCTACCTGATAATAAACTGCTGCGAATCAGAATTTTTATTCTGGACAACGGAAAAGTTAAGATAAGTTTTGAACACCATACACCGAATATTTAATAACAAATTGAACAGAGTTAGAGTCATATAGAGTTGGTACATTTAACAGGCAATGAAGTGCACGGGATCAGCTATTTTTAATATAAATATATTTATCATTAATAGGGCTAGAAACATTTCAAAACGTTTTCATTAACCATTTTTATATTTTCTTGCCATTCACATTAAACGATAAAATTTGAATAAAAAATAATACATCTCATCGTCCGGAAGCAAAGTAATCAACCAATCACGGGCAAAGCTGTGACGGGTCGGCTAGTATATTATATTATATTATTGTATTACTATAGTATATAAATTCAAATATAATATAGTTGAGGTTATAAAACACAAAAAATAATCAAATAAAAACAATCTCGACTAATCAAGACTTTCATATTATATTATATATTGTACGCGTACGGAAAAAACCACATAAATATTTTTATACTTAATTAAAAATAATTTATACTCAACACGTGCTAAAGGGAGATGATTCATGGTGGTCCATTGGGTGTCCCCTGCAAACACCTGACTTGTATAATTCGCCATATATTGTGGACGGTGGCTATATTATTGGTAAGCGTGATCGTGGCTTACGAATCAATATCATCGCGAATATTTAAGAGTGGAACATAATAATATTATTACCTATATCGCTTGCTAAATGTTATACAGTTATTATGGAATCACACATTCACACGTATCACGCGAATGCAAATGACGATTGAAATATACGTGTGCAGGGGCCGGTCCACCTCCGACGCAAAGTACGTTATAATACACTTGAGGCATTGAAAATCACGCGCTTATACAGAGTGATCCGCCGACAATGAATACCTAACAGGAACCAAGGTTATCGAAATTCTAATTTTTTTAATTTTTCGATACACGGTATATGCCTACATTAAAGACCATTATTTTCAAAAACTTGGATTGTTTTAAAAATATTTTTGAACAGTGAAAAGTTATACAACTTTTTTTTATTTTTTTTTCGTATATGAAATTGTTTTAACCAGTGGCGTATTTAGGGAGGTGGCCCCCTAGGCCAGGGCCCATAGTGAAATTGCAGGTTCAATCAAACCATTGCATGTATATTTGCACTGTTTACAGTTTTTCACCATGATTAAGTTAGCCGGTTGATTAAAATCGTTTTTGAGGAATCAACAAGGAAATGTTATATTGTCAGTACTTACTTGCTTTGATGACTTATTGACTTTGATGTTAAATTCATAGTAAGATAATATCAAAATATATAAATGACACTGTCATTATTTTTAAAAAAAGAACCAAAAAATTAATTTTACATAGGAATTATAAAATTAAATTGCGCAATTTATATTTGTACTGTATATATTTAAATGTCATAATTATAACCACCCTAAAAAATGTATAATTATGGCCATGTTAGTCGTGCTATGCTTGTCTAGTGATAAATCGGCCCATAGTGAATATAATTCGTATATACGCCACTGGTTTTAACTGTTTCTACGTTCCACACATTGTCCTATATATTGATAACCAGATGATTTTTTTGAAATTGTTGATGCATCTCAATAATGGAAATACGAACGAGTTATTTCTAAGTTATTTAATTAGGTGTACCTACTAGTTACAAGAGATAATATAAACGTTAAAACGTATTATCCAATTATCCATAGATGATAGGTTTAAAATATATGAGAATAATGATGATTTTACATATTTTATAATTTGTAAATATTTTCCCGGGTATTATGATAAGTACTAGACTACAAATATTTCATCTATTTTATAGTTGGTTATGTAAAACCCTTATTTCGATTTATAGACACGTCTGCAACGTTTTCAAAATAACCGTGTGGTATACAATTTAGGGTAAAAAAAAAGAGCGGTGAAGATTAATTAATCAAAAAGATGCTTGTTCCACCGTAACTATGCTCTTTAAAAGGTATATAAGTATCTGTTGGGAAATCGGGTCTTGAAGTATATTTGAAAATTCTAAAAATTAGAATTTGAATGTATGCATATAATAAAATTCTCGCGAGCATGCTAGACGAGTCACTCTGTGTGCACCGTATGTATTCGTGTTTGCCCACCAAATCTTCAAAAACATATTATACTAAAATAATTGAATTTTTGAAGGCAATCAGCAATAAATTATCCACTATAAAAATATAAAATTTTTAACACAGTATTTTAAGAAACACGAGAAGATTTTAAATTTCCGATTTCGGCCTTAGTAAGCCATATACTACCGCATAATATACTACGGACTAGGTACCTATACATACTATACTGCAATATGTAATATATTAATTGTGTGGCTCTCCACTCTCTATAATAATATTACAACGGCAGTAATAAGTATTTCAAAAATATTAATTATAAAAAGTTATTGACGCGCTGACATAAACATAATGGTGAGACACTATAACGTGTATAATATATTTTAAGTACGACAGCGTGTCAACTGTCTATTCGCCGTAATATAAAAATATGGCACACATGTGCGGTGTGTTTAAATAGTAGGTGGGTAGAGTGGGATATGGTTGTAGTAGTATAATATTATATGGTGTGTATACAGTAACTTCATCCAGATGACTTTTGCACGTGTATTTCTGCAAACCGCATAGGTATATAGCACATGTATATATATACTTCAACCAACTATATAGTATGTTATCGGAACATGATAGGCACTTAGGGCCATTACCTACATGACAATTATATATAGTACCTATATTATGATGCACATCTGTGACATGCAGTGACAGATAATATCCTGAAGAGTTCAAAAACAAAATAATTATATATAGGGTGAATTTTTGAGCACACCCTATGTTTATGTTTATATTATTTATAGGTAACATAATATTCAAATTCTGATTTAGGGATTTTGGAATTTTGAAGTGTATGTAGTTAAAAGCGATATTTTCGAATAAGTACTTGGATTCTTCACAACATTTAAAAGGAGTATCCTTGGCCATCTTTGGTCTTTCAAATGATGTAACGAAATGTACATAATGTAACGAAAATCGTAAATCAGAAGATTTTTCTTTAAATAATGTTGACGTATTTTTAATCGGAATTTGAACGAAATGTTTTAGAGTTGTTCCACTTTAAAATATAATTATTACTAAATACTTGGGATAATAGTCTAGTAAAAATTATATTACTTCTACTTTTGTTTTAACAAATAATTGAATGCAATATTAATATATAAGCCTTTTGTAATATAAAAAAAATACCTGGGTATAACCAGGACTCTGTACTCTGTAGTAATTATTAACAAATATTTGATATCGCATATATTCTAATTATATTCATTATAGCTTATATCTGTTTACAAATTATTTAATAGACAAAATGATTACCCTTAGAACTTAAAGCAAAATAACTCGGAAACTTTTCGTTCAAATTTAGATTACAATAAATCAGCATTATCAAAAAATTCGTCTGATTCACAATTTACACTAAAACATGTAAGTTCTCGTTTGAATAACCAACCAATAATTGTAGGTATTTAGTACTTAGTATTTTTGATTTATAAGCTTTCTAAATTATTTAGATGGGAGTGTTAGATTGCGTACCTATGTGTACAATATTATATTACGGTAAAATAGAAATCATTATCTTATCCGATTTAAATATTTTTACATAACTATTTAATAATATAAATTGATTACTCACAAAAATAACTTTTATACTAAAAATCAAAAGATAATATTTTGTAATAATAAACTTTTGCTTGAAACATTATGTTTATTTTAATTTAATGTGCAATTCAAGCTAAACAAATGTTTAAAAGCACAAATTGGTACCGAAAAATATGTGTTGTTGATCCACGAGTAACGAAAATCATTGATTGTTGATTATCGATTACAGTTTTATGTTGGTAAATAAACGATTACGATATTATAGCGTAAACGCATAGATAATACTATCTAATAATACTTCGCAACAATATTTCACAATAATTATTTATGATTATTTTGTCTGCGTCATTTGTCCGTTTATCGTTGTCGTCAGACCTAGTCATAATACACAATAATATAATATACAACTCTTATGTCTAGACGTGTTTTTAGAAATCGATGAAAATAATCTAATAAATAATTATATACCTACGCAAATATACTATCGCCTCCCAAATTATAATATCCTGACATTCGCGATTTACTGTTTGCAGGTTCGCAGAAATATTAACAAAAAAAAAAAAAAAAAACGAAGAAAGAAAGAAAAAAGAAACATCCGTCTACCATCTGCATATTGTAAACCAATGTCAATGTCATGACAAAAACTGCTGACTCCAACGTTACATCCGGTAGGTAATGAATAATGATACCCGAGTTTGCGCTTCGTATGTTAGCAAATTTTGCTTCCAGCGGGATATCAATAATAATAATATAATAATATTAACAATAATAATAATAAAATAATATTAACAATAATAATAATAATAATAATATAATAATATTAACAATAATAATAATATTAACAATAATAATAATAATAATATTAACAATATTAATAATAATATAATAATATTAACAATAATAATGCATTACTTCACCGAGTATATTATACCGTAAGTACTACCTTCGCGGGACGTAATCAATTTAAGAATTTTTTTTTTATTAAGTTGAGCATTGCAATATAATATTATTAGACGACGAAAATATAATAATATATATATTATATTTCACGAGAGATAAATAAATAAACCTACGCATGATCGCGTTTTTAAACACTACCTAAATTATATTATTACATCCTATAGTATAATATACGTACCTACTGTGTGTTATGCATTTATGTGTACAGATTGAGTACGCAATAAAAAGATTTGGTATAATATTTTCAACCGATTATTATTATCAATACACCTCGATCGCCATAAAGTATTTAATATTTATCAGACAGTCTTGAATTTTATGCGTTCACGGATTCTGTACATAATTTCTTTTCCAATTCGTTAATGTATTCCGTATATATTCATCAGAATTTAATGTGAACAACTAGGTGTATGGGCACATTTTTATTGGTTATTAATTCAAAAAACCAGAATTTAAATTCAACTAAATGTTCTATATAGAATATAGTCGATAAATGTTGATAAACTACAGGTACGTATAAGTATTCTGTACAGCTTACATAACTTATTTATATTATTGTACCCACTGAAGTGTGGTCCATCTGTAAATTGTGATTTTCGTTGCCTTGGTAAACCATATTGTTAAAACTCGGAAAAGCTAGGCGTAATGGTTATCTAATTGTCTTAAGTACCTATCTATTCATTTTGTTCATGTTAGTAAATTAAATTAAGATTATAATATTATATACATTTATCAAATGTGACTGAAATTTATTTTTGTGATTTCCACTTCATGTCGTTACTCAACAATGTATATTTTACTACCTATTTCACTATTCACAACATTGAATTAGATTTAATGATAGAACATTGATTAGGTATGTATTGAGAATATATTTTCATTTCAGAATCGTTTATATAATTTATGCATTGAACTACCTAGATACCCATTTTCCTTAAACGTTTGTTTGTTACAAAATTAAATTCAAAGAGAAAATATTTAAGTACACCACTGACTCGATAAAATAATACATATTCCAATAAAACTAACAAGAATCTATGACAAATACTGATATAGGTATGTAATATTAGTTGGACTCCGAATTATTTTTATTATGAATATATATGTTATGTATATTGTATAATTATTAAAATATTAAAATTAATAAAAATACACAGATACTAATTTATAGTTCATTCA
Source organism: Acyrthosiphon pisum (assembly GCF_005508785.2). Classification (NCBI taxonomy): domain Eukaryota; kingdom Metazoa; phylum Arthropoda; class Insecta; order Hemiptera; family Aphididae; genus Acyrthosiphon; species Acyrthosiphon pisum. Next base: position 80,366,611 of record NC_042495.1, on the reverse strand, counting down.
CTTTCCATTCAGAAAAAAAATTGTTCATTGGTAATAAATAATTACTAACCTAGACATTGACGACAAGTTGACCAAAAAAAACGAAATACACACAGTATATTATACCATATGGTGCAAATAAAGACAGCAATAATCATAGTATTTCCGTAGACGTCCTTTACAAAAGCCATAGTTATTAATTATTATACTTATCGGCAGTGATGGGAAAGTTCTTTCTAAAAATGAATTAGTTCAAATTCTAGTTCATAGTTTTTAGAATGAACTAGTTCAAGTTCTAGTTCAGTAGTTTATAGTTTTTAAAATTATCTAAAGTTTTAAAAGTTACTAAAGAAAAAAAAAAAAAAGTTAGACTACTTAAGTTAGAAATAAATAAAAAATACGTGGAAATACGTGCGACTGCCGACTATGCGTCGAAACCGGCGATTTTTATTAGTAATTGAAAATAATAATAGATTATAGAGTAGTGGTTAAAATAATGTTGAGTAATAAACGAAAGTAAAATCATAATTAATATTAATTTTAATTGCGTAATACAGATAGTTTTATATTTTTCCAATAACCCTGTATTCTGTGGAACACGCTGTATACAGTACACAATAATTTGTATGAACATGTTAGTCTTGGGAATGTTATTTATAACACTTCATTGTATTATGTCAAGTTACAACAGAATTATAATAATATACCATAAATGTTATACCAACTATTCTTATCGGCGATCGGTGATTTCAGGGCAAAAATAAATATCCAAACTAAAAATAAACAAAATTAAAAACAAATTATATCTTTTGATTCTTGAGAAGGAACCTGATCGACTACAAAACATTTCAAAACGTTATCCTATCGCCTGTTCTATGAAAATTAAATTTTCAATGAACGAAACCAAAACGTTCTAAATCATAATAAATAAGAACTTAGTTCACGTTCAAGTTCATTTCTTGAAAATCGAACTCGTTCATATCAAGTTCACACAATTTGAACGCGTTCTTATGAAATCGTTCTGTCCCATCACTGCTTATCAGGTATCATTGACGACATACATGTTTTCAAAAATAATATCTTAAAATGTCTCCAATATCGTACCGTTACACGTTCATAGGACAAAGGACAAACATTTTGATTCATCAAACGAGCGATCCATTGCAGCCACTTTCGATAAAACTGAATTCGATAAAATATTTAATAATACATTTCTTCTTAAACGATGTATTGGTTATCGGTATCGAATATTATTATACCATATTAATTTTCATGATATTATCATCACTAACAGTTTATTATGACGGACTAATGGGGAATAAAGATACATCCATCGATAATGATGGGGGATGGGGCGTGAATGTATCACCCTAACGTAAAATTAGGCTCTGTCGTATCTACGAGATTGTACAATTTTCACGGAAAAATTTGAAAAAGTTGAAAATTAGTTGCAAACCGTTGGTACAAGTTTGATGAAGTGATCGTGGCATGGTGGGTTTAATAGGGTCCAACAAAAAGGGTTCACGAGTGTGTATTTCGTGTGATCGAACGGAATTGACTGAAATAGACGTTGATAATAATTATTTGAAAACAACATAGGAAAGAATAGAACATTTTGTTAAATATCAATGAAATATTCTGTGAAAAACCACAGTATTAATCGGGCCATTCAGATAAAAATTATAATATTGTTGTAGGTGCAAAATTATACGCACCTGTTGAATATAATATGTTAAGTGTAAACACTTTAATATTTTATAGTATAATATAAGTAGGTATTTTCTATACGCGTACCTATACGATCCTAGACGTTTGAAGGAATTGTAAAATTAGTAAAATCAAATTAAATTATCCCTATTCCAGTTATAATAATATACCTACTACCTACTTATAACTCTATACGTGTACCTATATATACAATGTAAAATTAATGGCTAATAAATTATAATAGTAATGGCATAAAACGCGCACGGAAAAATAATATTCTGGCATAATGGACTTAAAAAAAATAAATGTGTTGTAATAATATACCTACAGTAAATTCAAGCTTAAAACAGGGTACACAACGATGTCTTTTCCCCGTCTCTATACAATTTCAGTGCGAGGGGTGGCACAACCACCAACTCCTTGTCTCCTTTCCAACTCCGATTACGCCTATGATTACGTCAACAGTGTTTTATGTACCAACCTATTTTCTTCCCCAAATCTACAACACGCCGTATTACAAAAACATTAACAAGACAATCTTACTACCATAAACAGACATCAAAGTATCAAAAGTATATTATCTTGTTATCATATAGATAATAGTATCATATTTAATTAGGTAATGTATTTTTTTTATAATGTTTCATTTTTTTTTTTTTTTTCTATATTTGTTCATTGAAACGACCTCAAGGTCTTTGACAATGCTTATCACAAGTGGGTAGTAGGGAGATCATGTGATCTATTTATCTATGTATATATCACTATATGCATGATACTACCCCCCTTCTCCAAGAGGAGACATGTGCGGGCTTCACTCCCAGTGGAGTGGGACCTAGTTGGAAACCGGATGACGCAATCGGACGACAGCACGGGAAATTGGTGACTGCGTAGAATCACACACATAATGTTACATAGAAAACAATTTTCAGGATATGTTCTAATTTAATACATTCTATAATGTGAAATTACTAACTACAAAGCTATATAGATTAATTTAACTTATTATTAAAAATAGATACTAAGTAAATAAATTAAATATTATGTATAATATTATAATACTGTTATTAGTATTTTTTTAAATATGTCTACAGTTTGAAGTGTTTAGGTACAAGTATGACTCTTTTTTATAAATAGGAAGTTGATAAATTAATAGTAGTACATTTTATGTAATATACGAAATTATGTATAATTGAATTTAGTACAACTGTATAATTTTATCTAGTTTATTTTAACTTTTTTTCCTTTTCCTTTTTCACTTGAAGCCGCGATATCGGTTTCTGGAATTAAATGGTTTTTAAATTTAAATATTTAAAATTTTTACATTTCAGTGAACATAATGACGGATTCAAAGTTCTAGTTTAAAATTATGTTGTTAAATGTATTAATTGTAAAGAATACAAATTAAATAACAAAGTAGGTATGTAATATTATATAATATACATTATATATTATACCTAGTGGTACATAATTGTTGAAAATTGAAATTTTAAGATAAACAATTTACTTTTAAGTGTAATAAATTGCATAATGAAATATGTCAGGCGTCAACCATAGGCAGTGTTCGGATTAGATAAGTATTTTTTTATCTAGATAAAGATAAAGATAATACAATTCAATTGTATCTAGATAAAGATAAAAGATAACTTAACTCATATTTATCTAGATAAAGATAAAGATAAATACTTTTTTATCTAGATAAAAATAAAGATACAATTATTTTTTAATTGGTTATACATTTTGGTATATTTTAATTGGGCACTAGGAACATAATAATAATAAAAATATAAATAAAAATAATTACATTATTTATAAACCATAAACTTTGTTTGAGAATCTGTATAAATATTTAAAAATTTAGTACAATTTCGCGATTTTTATCAATAAAAAATGTATCTAGATGAATTTATTTAAATTAGTAAAAAAATTATCTGAGATGAACGTTTAGATACCTTGTAACTATTTATCTAGATAAGATAAAAGATGAACAAATAATTATCTAGATAAGTCCGAACACTGACCATAGGTAGTAAATAATAAATCGGAGCCCGGAGGTAACTGTATTTCCTTACCCTCAATTATATAGTCTAAACTCTAAAATTTCTAAATCATCTTATTCAAATGTATATAGAACTATTTTGTTTAATACTTACATAATTGAAAATATTTATTAATAACATTTCAAGTATAAAATATCTCTAATATATTATTAAACTTTGTGTTTAAAATATCAACATGATCTTTTTGCTTGCTATTTTTGAAAAATATTTTATACATATTTTAACGATATAAAATAATAGCATATTTTGACTTTTCAAGTTTATTTTCAAGAATGTATGGTCATACGAGCTCTACTTGACTACTTGTTAAATGTGAATATAATAATATTCTATGAAAGAAATGTAGTTAATTACGTTCAATAATAAGAACTATTAAGTATTGTAATATTTGGTTTTATAAAACAATAATTTTCAATAATAATATACTAACTAATTTGTATTTCAATAATATTTTATACTAATAAAAAGGTATGAATAACAATCATAAACTAGTAGAAATTATTTATTAGATAATATTGAATATATTTAACCAGAAAAAAAAATTAAACTGCCAAACATAATGTAATATTACATAATAAAGAACAAGTTATAAATAATTTGAGATGTATACAGTTTAATATATTGTTAACAAAAGAATAAAGGTACAATGCATATGAGATGTATTCTATATTTTAAACTGCTTCATTGAAAGGTGAGTCCGTCGATGTTATTATAACCAACCCTTGAAAAACAGGAAAAAAATCTGGAACTCATTAAATTAACCGAAGGTTATTCTCCCCCTTCGCTTCGGGGTTCACTAACCCTTAATATAATGTGCGTAGTATGTTCCCTATACATAGCAACAGTACCCCAAATTTAATGGACTCGAATTCTTTAAGCATATATTTTCTGACATGATTACCCTATCAGCACAGTACCTAATAATAATAATATGCTCTAAGGTACCTATTGTTAATGTTTTTTTTCCAACTCATCAACGTTTTATTGATATATGTTTTAATATATACCTATATATATTTGTATATATATATAAATGTATAACCTCCCTTAAACTACTCAATTTATTTTTATTTCGGTATTTTTTAAACGAATTGTACCTGTTTAATCACTTTCCTGTATGTATACAAACTATCTGTCGTGGTTCTGAATACGCCAGATGTTTTCTTGATGGGGCGTTCCACATTCCTTTTAGCTTTAGATTATTATTATTTTTTTTAACGCCACAGTACCACAATACCAAGTAAATCCTTGGGAGTCGATTTTATTTTCAATAAATATAGATAATAAAAATTAATAGTAACAATAATAAAATCTACAATATAGTTACGATATAAAGTATTTAAACGTATAATAATACTATGAAGGATTACAATTTACAGGATGAAGAAGATGACGAAACGAATGCGACCGATCGGCGACATTTTTGTCAATAATGATGGATGAATGGCTTTTGTTGGTTTCCAGCAAAAGTGATACAATTAGTCTTTTAGTTAAGCCCACACGAGTATGTGTCCAACTTTAGTAAATCGTATGATAGCGTTCTTCCTCTTGGTTTAGTAACTGTCACTTGAATGGTATAGGTTGTTAACGGTTTAAGTTTGAGTATCTTTTCTACTAAAACTATCCTGCGCTCGAAAAAAAAAATTAATATTAAATGATCATTATAATATTATTAAAGTATATAATGAAATCGACGTACCCTTTTTCGCCAATGTAACATCGAGTCTTCGTTCGATAATTATTAGAAACATCGCTTCTCCTGCTTTTGCCGTACCTAACTTTGCACTGATCTGGCTTGACTGAAAAATCTACACTTTCCAAGTTGTTACTATTCTCCTGTACGTACACGCAGTATTTTAAATCAGTCAACGAGTTTGCGGAAAACCAACCGATCTTCACTGAATTACAATCATCTGGTCCGACATATTGTTGGACACTTAAATCACGTGGCATATCTGGCATTGGAATCATCGTTGGTCGTACGGTGGCCATTACCTATACAAAAATTACATCGTTTTTATAAAATGTATTAATAACATAATACTAATTAATAATAATTATTATAAATTAGATATTGCCTATTTAACTGTTATAATTTTTTAAAGAATCTTATTTTACACACCAACCTCGATTGATCTGATGCGTTGAGTCTCATCTACAGATACGGATTCCACTTTTAACACGTATCTTTCTCCACTCTTAGTGTTGTTTATGATGAATTTCTCGTAACCAAAAACTCTTTTGCTTATTAATAACGTTTTTCTACAACGGATTTCAACGTATACCACTCCATCGCATGGCATGACGTACCAATATAATGTGTTAGGGTGGACATCTTTTTCCAACTGCCTTTTATTTCCCACCTAAAATAATAACCGTAATAATTTGCACAAATAAAGAGAACGTGTTTCCCACAACAAGTAAACAGCCCACCAACCTTGTACCTGAAGGATGCTTTTCCATTTTGAGCCCTCAGATTGATAACTCTGGGCTTCGCATCTTTTAGTCCAATGGGTTTGGATTTCTGAAATTTATATGTAGCGTTGGCATGGTGTGTAGCTATATGAAGTTCATGGAACACAAATACAGTAAAATAGTACGTCTCATCATAAATTAAATCAGTCATGGTATAGCTTGTGTTATGTTCCAGATGATGTATCTAAATTATAACAAAGTATTCATGATATAAGTATAGGTATGTTAAAAGATTGATGTATAATTATTTCATGTTCCACGGATATTGGAGAATAGGTAGAAAAGCGAGTGGGTGAACAAAATTTATTAGAGTAACTTAAGCACTTAAGTCAACGTTTTTTTTTATTTCAATATTAAAATGTAGATCAATATTAACAGTCGTAAACAAGGTACATAATAATTAATACAATAACATTTAAACCTAATACTGATAGTACAATATGTATCTGTCTATAATTATTATAGATATGTACATAGTTTATCCATGGGCCTATATAGTACGAAATTACTCAAGTTATACATGATAATGTATAACTTGACTACCTATCTATATGACTACCTAAATTGTTGAACGTGTTAATTATTTTTCAAATTAACTGTAAAAAGTTTTTACTATATATAGTTATTATTATTAATTATTAAACTAGTTATCAAACAAAAAAAAATCTAATCCATTTTTTTCGGAGTGTAGTATTATAAGTAATTAACTTAATATTGCCCAAAATTGAACAATATTACAAGCTAACATTATATATTATAATATTTATCAAATTTAATATCAACTATTATGTAGATAATAATATAATATATTATATACCTATAAATATTTAATTTTCAACTGTATTATAAGTCTATTAGAGCGTTTATTATTCTAAATAATAAAATAACTTTAAAATGGATTTCCATTAGTATCGTATGTGTATGGAATATAAAATTACATTATAGTGTCATGGACTTTTGTTGTACAATATATTATAATGTTTGTTATAACTTTTATATATGTCAATAATATGGGTAAGCGTCTTATTTCAAAAGATAATTAAGATGTGTTAATGTAGGTACCTCTAATCTGTCTTCAGGCTGTAAATCATCCTCAGTATACGTCAAATTTGTTGTTAGTTTTTCTTCCAAACGCATTTCAGCTTCACAGATCGTCGAGTATATTTTTGACGAGCTGATCACAAGACTGTACTTCATTAAATGATGATCTATATGGCTTAATATTTATAATATAATATATTAGTGTTAGACAGTTTTATAATATATGTGAGACGTAAATTCATCACTTAAAACTACCTTAGATTCCATCTTAAATAAATTTTTTGACCGCCTTTTTTGATTTTTATTCCATTTGAACGGAAGCCAAATTGATTTTTTGGTGAATTTTGATTGAGTCCTACGTAAAACATAACCTTTGAATCTTCATCTGTTGCCGTCTGGGCTGATATCACGTAAAGGCCTCTTTTCGCTTTGCCATGTTGATACGTGGCGGGTATGGATACACCCGTGTATTCTATGAGTAACCTTCCAATATCACTTGACTTATTATTGTTCCCTATTATAGTGTACGAAAATAATATGTTTAGGCAATATATAATATAGATAATAATAGACATGGCCCATATGAAATCACTTGATTAATAATTAAGCGCAGAATAGTTCCACTCGATTGAAACTTACTTGATATGATGACTGTTTGGTTATATTTTGTTAGAGGTATAAACTTCAAGTCCCAGTTGAGAATGGAGTTGCACGACGGCGTGACGGTCACGGACAGATTCCGGTCGGAGTCTTGGTGTATCAAAATGAGGAACCTATTAAAAATACACACACCTTTATTTAAAATTCTACTTAACAACTGTATTATAGCGAAAGACCACCCGTAACATCAAAGGGTTGTCGGCTATTATAATACGATCGTAATTGACGATCGTTGGCGACGACCTGGAATTCCGGTAGGGGATCGTTTGTAAATAAACGCGTATTGTTCTGAAGTAAGACTAAGAAGTATCTAAGCAGACATGACATACGGTATAATTGCATTTAAATAGGCTATTTGGATCACAACACGTGTGTCTTATTATACTCGATAAATCTTGACAAAAATAAAAATGTAATTTTAAATTTCACCAGCCACCTAGTATCTATGAATACCGTTTGTGACTGATTTAAATTTTTTTTTATGCAATTGTTATTTTAATTTACAATAATTATGGAAATTTACATTAAAAAAAATACAGTAATAACATTCGTCTCTATATAAAAATGTGCGAAAACAATAGAATTTTTATATCCGTCAATTTACTCTAATATAATATACTTATGGTACTTAATAAACTTATGGTACGTGCAGGACTGCAGGTATATATAGTCGTGTCGAACAATTAACGAGACATATTCTATACAAACATATAGATAGCTATACAGACATAGAGTTTACTGTCGTTTGTAGGGCCAATACCACGGACATAGAAAGGGAAAAGAAAGGGACAAGGGACACATTTTGTATTACGCGCTGTATACTGTAAGTGCATGATGTGTACCTGAGTAACAAAAACCCGCAAAAGAGAAAAATAAGTTGGAGAAGGTGAAAGCGTGAGAGTGCAGTGGAGAGGTTGCGAAAAATTGTCCTGACAAATGTCTTTCTAATTATAATGTCCGCTCGTCAAGTGCGTGTACAATAATACACATATTATATGCAACGTAGGTATACATTATTATGCGCAAACGCATTATAAGCATTTAGATTCCACTCGGATACGGAATTCTGAGTGTCTAGACTATGGTTTTTTTTTAAATTTTTTTTTATCTGGGCCAAGGCTAATTTTGGCTAACCTACTACCTCCTCCAAATTCACGCGTATAGAATAACATGGACATTATAGTACGAAATCACAAGGAAGTATACAATAATAATAATAATTGCATTGTTGTTATCGAAAACGTCGATGTTAAAGGTCACACACCGCTGCACAGTGCTGCTGCAGGTATATTATATTTATATATAGTCATGCCGTATGTCTTTGCGACTTGCGAGCACTACAACGGCTCCGAATACTTATATAGCATAGCAGTTCTTTCTTTTTTTTTTTTTTTTTTTTAAATATTCAAACGACGTCATATTATTGTTATTACGCATGTGGTATCCGGTTCGTGTTATCAATGCACCACCTGTGCGAAATTTCTGATCAATGCAAATTGCGCTTAACCGGTTGAGGTGCCGGTAGTATATATACCTACGAATAATTCGCCTCACTGGGCCATCATCACTACTACGTAGACCACAGATATTATATTATTCGGTTATAATTCTAAATAAAAATAAAGATGAATTATACAGTTGTTAGCATGCAGTATTATGAGGTATAATATTTGTTTCTATTATACGTAGGAAAAGACTTTTGACTCTCACGTGTTCGTGTTTTTCGTATTGAAAAAAAAAACAGAAACTCTTCAAAATATATTATATTATTAAGATTTATTAAAAGAAACCATTGTTGAGGACATTGACGTCCGGGTTCCAATGGTAATTGTATTTTCAGTTAAACTCTTCAAACAGTTTTGGTTATATTTTATCGATAAACGTTTAAAGCAGTCTTTAATAATGGTGATTATATATTTTTTTTCCTAAATAATTATACGTAAGAATTATAGTCTAGGTATACCTACATTTCAAAATATAACATATTTTAACTTTTAAACCATGCACATAATTGAAATATAGAACCTAAAATTAATTTATTTAAGGAGAGAAAAATTCACTTAAACACAGATTGCCGTTTAACTGTGTATTTCAAAATAGGATAATACTATGGTATATCTTACTGTTAATTTCACTATATTGACAATAACTATATTAATGTTAAGAAATTCTACTTATAGCTGAATATAATACAATAATAGGTACTGCAGATGCAAAGTATCTAGGTGCGTTTTCTGATTTTTAAACTTAAATTCAATCATTATTAACAAATCAAATTTATTTTATTTTAAAAAGTTTAAGTTGACGTTATTACGTTTAGAATGTTTTTAAATATTTTAATTGTGGAATAATTATAATTGTTTAGAAATCAACATCTGGCCGTATCGACTGCAAAAATCCCAGCAAGGAACAGCATACCCATAAACTGATCGACTTGGCTATATTATCGTCTATACTGTTATTAACTGTAACATGTGAACAATTTTGGTCGAAAATGCTATATTATTTATTGCAATAATAAAATTATAGTATGTCTAAGGGGCGATTTTTTTTAAATAGTAAAAAATGCACTTGACAAGAAATTAAATTATTTATGGCGGCCAGCTACCTATATAGTTGTAGACCATGATTTTCAAGGTTATAGTTTTTTTTATGAATTTTATACTTAAAAATACTTTCATTGTGATTCATATACAATAATATTAAACTTTTTAGAAATATACAATTACTTACCTATAAGACAAATGCACATTGTTAAAACATTAAAAAAATATTCACATCGTAATAATTGTATTAGGTACGTATTTATATTTAATATATACTTCAACGATATAATATTAATTAATGTTAACTTAAAATGTTATTGAAATAAAATTATTATTTTATTCTTGATAGGTACGTGTGATATTTGAGATTTTAATAAACAACTGATAACTATTCTCTAATATTTAACGCATCACTAGCTAAAATCAATTTTCTGTAAAATTGTCTTACATTTGAAATAAATAGTTTGCCTGCAATTAGATAAGTACCTACATGGCTACATAATATTATTGAAGTAAATACTATACATCCCCATTCAGTTATTTTAACAACTATAAATCATATCAAGCAGATTTAGTTTCATTTTGCCTAGTTTTAAAAAAAACTGAATAAAGTGAAATAACAAAAAAACAAAATGATTATAAATAATCGTTGATTACCATAGTTATAGGTAGTTGAAAATAGTCAAAGCGTTTGACTTTGTCTATCACAATAATAATAATATGTAGTTTTTTTTTTTTTTTTTTATTTATTTGAAGTGATCTACAATCTATACATTTCTTAGTATAATAAGTAGGTTTGATAGGTGAAGTAAGAGTGATGTGAATAATAAGATTAGGGAAGATACCCAGTGGTAACACCCTGTGTTGTAGTTATATAAAATAATTTATAACTTACTGTACCAATATATTATTACCTACTTATGTTAAATTTGTTATGTATATTTTAAACATTTTCTAATCGGAAATATGCGGGTTAAAATTGTATGCGAAATTATACGATCTAGACACTTGAAATGATTAGGTGATAATACATTTTGGTCAAATGATCTATATATAAAACCATCTTACATAATATTCTTGATTTAATAAATTACGTATATTTAACTAATAACTGTACACTAGGTGGTGGTAATAAGCTAACAAATATATAATAATATGTAAAAATAACCGTTTTTGTTTGAACATAATTAATTTACGAGATAAAATCTGGATAGTCCAGTTAGGTATTATACGTGAATGTTGCACAATTTTAACTAACTAAATAAAACGATAAACCGATCTCGTTGGCGTAACCACACGTGTTATTATATCCACGTTTCTGAATAGCCTCACCCTCTCAACACCAACAATAATTTATAGATGAAAACAATTCACTGAACTATTTATGCATATTATGGTGTACCCGTAATTCAACCTATTATACATTTTTAATATACCTATATATTTATTATTTATATATTCTATGTTTATGAGGTCTTTCGTGATTTTGCTGTAACGTTTTTACATTTTTTTTTTCACATCGATAATTGATTAATACTTATTATTAAATAGCTATACGTGTGTCCACTGCAGTTATTAAAGTTATTTTAACATTTGGTGCACGCATTTCGGAGAAAAAAACAAGTGGATTTATTTAGGACTTGGCGTAAGTAATCAAAAATATAAACATAAAAGAAGACAATTATAGGTGAAAAAAATATTTTCTAATGCTATATAATTATAAAAACAAATTTTCTCATGTACAACACACACATATATAATATATAGAAATTATACTTGCATATTCATCTACTTGTATTCTGACTATTTATTATGCCAATAAATTACTTTCATACACACTTTTTATGTGCGAATTGTTATTTCAATTATATGCATGGAAATATTCGAAAAACAATAAAAGTTAAATAAAATAACTGATAGATTTTGCATAAATTTAGATTTGATTTTAAGTTACAAATATAAGATTATTTTGAAGGACTTGTCTCAGAAGAAGAAAGAAAAAAGTTTTAAAAACACAATCGTATGTACTATGTCGATATGCGTGTATAAGGTATATAGAATATTGGTCATAATTGAAGCGGAATGTGGAATATAAGTAGATATAAAAAGTAACTATTAAAATAGTATAGTGTGATTAAAAAATAACAAAATAAAATGAAAATGGATTTTATATTTATTTTGTAAGGCTTTTACATAAGTTATACATCAAAACGAAAATTATATTAAAATTTAAAATATTGTTTTTTTAATCAAATTCTCTCTTATTTAGTTTATGCAAAAAAAAATATTATATTGTACGCCATTATATTGAAATATTAATTGGAAAGCCAAAGATATCTATAATAATGATTATTCTTTAATAATAATTATTTTTAAAATGAATATTACATCAAGCATAGGTATAAATGAGAAAATAAATGCACTAACAGAAAGTTAATACAAACGTGGTAAGGGTGAAAGACCCTGATATACAAATAGAACTTTTTTTTCATGTTTCATTCTTTGATATTTTAATCTTTATGATTTGATCATTGATCTTAACTATTAATTAAGCCTTTTAAAGTATAAAATGTACTCCTATTTAATTATTTATGCGTTTTATTATAAATAATTTATTTCATTCATATAAACATTGATAAATGTCTAGACTGCTGATAAATCAATAAAAGTAAAATTGTAAAAATTATTGAATTAACTCATGTCATACAAATTTATAATAATAAACTATAGATATTAAACATAATAATATAATCATCAAACTTAATAATAATTATCATGTATCTATAATAATAATAATATTCGCTCATGAAATCGGAATTATTTGTGAACATATTTTATGCTAATTATTATTCTATGGTGATAATTTAATCACATTACAATATGTAATAAACTATTACACGTATTATACATATCATACAGTTTTACGATTAAATTTAAGCGAATTAAATATGAATATATTAAAACACTATTTACCTGCTATTATATTATATGATTGTAAATGTGGGTATTTTATGCAAATATGGTGAAAAATAAATAATAAATAAACGAAAACACTTACTTTGTTCGAGATTTGGTTACTGGGACAATGTAATCAGAATCGGGAGGTACAACATTCATTTGTTTCAATGAGTGTCCATCGCGTGTTAAATTAGCCTCCAGCGGTTTGAAGGCGACCACCGTCAACAACTCGGTCATTAATACCGCCAACCATAACCGCACTAGCATCGCCTAAATATCACAGAAAAGCAAGCATTAAAAAAAAAAAGAATCAAAATACACGTGTTTATTAAAATGTAACAAAAACGACGAACAGCTTTTCATATTAACATTGATATTTTTTTTTACCTCTTTTTCAATAGTTAGTCATCCCTCTTAGCGGATTATGTGTAGTGGGAGTGCAGAGGTTTCTTTTTACGAAAGAAGAACAATGCACCTCTCGTGGGATATCGTGTACTTTTCCATAGGCGAGGAGCAAAACGAGCGGTGGACGGGACATCTAGATATTACGGGTTCGAATTTCAACTGGTCGCTAATTTTACACGAAGAGAACACGTAAAATGAAAGAAAAAACAGACAAAGACGACACGAACAAGTTTATTTACATAAAAAACATAAAAAAAAAAAATAATCATAAAGAAAAAACAGTATTGGAAAAAACAGAACCTGGAAGTTAGAAAGGGAAGCCACTGTTTCGAAAAAAAAGTATACTTGTCAATAATGGCATACACACTTACATACAAACAAATAAATACACATATACAAACAAATACACACACACGTGTTAGGCTACACCAGGAGATTTAGTTCCCGTTTATTTTTTTTAGGTAGATTTTTTCGTGATGTAATATTCAGCAGTTCTGACAAAATCAGTAAACACACGATAAAATCGCAGCATGAAACCCTTCTCATGGGTGAATATTGCCGAATTCGCATCATTTTGATTATAACGTTTGCGTATATTATGTAGATAATATATGAATTTTTTTATGTCCCAAGGATAGTGATATTTTTTTATTCTATTGTGAAATAAATTAATGGGTACCAAGCGACAAAAACACAAAATTCTTATTCTGAACGATACAAGAACCACGTTAATTTCTCACTTTTTAATGTTAGATTTATGTACTGGGGCAAGTCAATTTTTTACTAACATTAAAAAGAGCAATAATAATAACGCCTATAGGTGTAAGTCTCCGGTTTTTTTTTAATCTATGCAGGTACTCATCATAATTATGCTATTGGCTACAAATTATTATTTTAATATCGTTTATAATAATAATAATATGTAACATAATATAATATTATTCAACCAATTTGTTTGTGTCACTTTAACCAGAGTTGGTTGATTGTAATAAATGTACATACGAAGTTATTATAAAAACGTTTATAGTTGTAAACAATGTATCAATAGATATATGCCTGATAGGTACAACCATAGTATAAGACGGGAATTCAGGTTAGTAAACAACCTATAAGTATTATATACTGATCGAATGAAATATCTAAAAGAATTTATTATAAGATGGGGGTTTAAACTGCAGACGAATTGAAAAAAAAAATATTTCACTACAGAGTCCACATAACAATGGTCGAAAGAGGGTTGTTTTGATTCACCTTTTTAGAAGGATATATTATAGGTATATATTTTATTATGTTACATATATGTTGGTTGAATAATACAATACATACTGCAATACAGCATTTTTGAGCTATCGCACCAAAATCCTATTATATTATAAAGTATATCGTTTGGTCTCTTGGAAAGTGGCTATTGTTGCAACTGTATACTATACATAGCTACATAGGTAGGTACTGAAATTTACGTTATCATTATGGCGAAACTCGATAAATCACGCTTTGGTCGTAGTATGCACTAGGCCCTTTTCAGTGGACGACAACTTACACAAATTAAATGCGGGTCCCCTGTGAACCGAGGACGGTCGTCTAACTTCATAATAATATTATACCTTATACCCATTATTATAATATGAACATTTGTAAATCGTGGTAACGCGGAGCCAATTACAACTACAACTCATGTCACTGAACAGCAGCTCATATCTATTTTTAGTGTACGGTATTGGAAAAAAATAAAACGAAAACGAAAAAAAAAAAATACGAAAAACAATGCGTCGAATAGGGCACGCGTGATGCAATGATGAGACTGGAGGACTGCTAGATAAGAAAACACACGTGTATTTTAGTCTAAATTTGTCTTCGCATCCCCTCGCGGAATTCGTCGCCAAATATTTTGGAACTTTGCCTGAACCGCACGGACAACGATGACTCGATGGGGTGACGTACACTCGGGTCGCGGTTAATGTGTAACGAGTGTTAGCTAAATGTGTGAGAAAAAAAATCTGTGGTCGACGAGAGTGGATAATAATAATATTATATGGTATGTCATATGATATATTATTACTATATTATGTAAAAAAAATAATATAGCTACAACAATTATTATTTAATTGCGGTGTACTTACTTGGTTTAGTTAAATTCGATGCCGTAGGAAACAGTCACCATTAATGTTATCGATTCGAAACGGTTCTCTAACTATATTATTATTATGTCCGATTATAGATGATTTCGTAGAATGCACAGTTTTTATTAAAAAATATGATCTATTCAAATATTATAATAAACATGGACGACACGATTGCAAAGATGAAACACGAATAATTGATAATAATATTAATATAGTCGGACGATGGATAAATAACAACACGTTTACGACGGCGTTCAAGCAGCAGCTACCGGCGGTGTTGCGACGGAACCGAGCCCTTATAAAATCCAAACTGGAGTCTGGACTGTCGCATATGCTCTCCTCTACTCCTGTTTAGAGACAATCCACCATATGCCCACCCCCCAAACCGCCTATCACGCATGCGCCATGTTGCTTTATTTTTTTCTCATACCTTTATTATTATTATTATTATTCCTTCTCATTTCTTTTTCCTATTATTTTTTCATCGTTGCCATTTTTTTTCCATTGCTATTACTATTACTATTACTATTATTATTATTATTATTATTACTGTATTATCGTGAAAGGAAAAACAGCGCGCTATTCTTTAGTGTCAGGGTAAATATTCCTTGACCCCTGGAGGCTACAAATGCAGTGCGTATATGATAATTCAATTTGTCTCTTCGACTTGTGCACGCGGAATGCGGACCGAGTGCTTTACCGGCCTTTTGTTGTTAGACATGCACATGCACACACGCACACACACACACACACACACACACACACGTTCACAAATCACACGCACGCACGCATAATAATAATAATAATGTATATACGATTTTTTTTCTTTAGAACTCACGATATTGGTGCAGAATCCGCAATGAGTAACGTGTGTGGCGCCTGAGCTGCATGGGAATTCATCTCTCTTCGCCACTCTCTGTCTCTGTCTCCGTCTCTGTCTCTGTCTCTCTGTGCAGAGTTTAATTCTCGTGTTATACCCCTTCTGCCCTCACCATCGCGATAGGCATCGCCACCGTCATCAACGCGACCGTCACACCATAGGTATATATTATACACAATACACGCACCCGCGAGTCTAACAGCTTAAGATTTTTTACTAACGCGCCGACTGAAAGTTTGCCCTAATCCAAAATATGTACCTAGGTATACGGTGACAGAGAGGCGAGAAACCACGAAATCAATTCGGATCATACACCGCGGCACTGTAGCAGCTGACGCGTAGTTGCACGCTTGCACTGAAACGAATATTGTTGTTGTTCTATCGGGTTGTATAGGTAGTAGGTACCTATCTAGGTTGATAATAAACGCGGTATAACGTGGAGTTCTCGCGTTGCATATTATTAAATTTGTATTGCCCATACTAGCTTATAATAATATTAACAGACCACGACCTTTGATCCGGAACTATTTCGCACGAAAATATCATAAAATATGTCATACACTTCTATAAGATAAATTTTTATAAATATCGCGGTTGTCGGCGCGCGTTGACACAGTTTTTTTTACCGGGCACGGACCCTCCACAACCATAGAATATTGTTTCGCCGTTTTCGTATATAACACATTAATACATCTATTCTATATAAGTATACTATTACTCACTATTCTCGTTGCCGCAACTCAGCCATAACCCGCACGGTAGTGATCGTTGTCCGATACTAAATCTGTATAATCGCTTTCGTTGATGCATTTCGACAGAAGAAAATACTCGTGTTAGTGTAGGACCTATACATAGGCAATATGTACTGGCAATAACGGCCGGCCGGTCACACCACCACTACCGCCGTGCCAAATCCGGTCCACAAAATTTGCACAAACTGGTTCGCTATAATATATAATATTATAATATAGTATGGCCCATATTGATTTCAAATATTGACAAAATAATAATGGCGCATATTGTTTTGTAAATATAATAATATGCTCATGTAAGTGTAATTGAAAAAATCGACCTAACCTAATCAACGACGCATTTCGTATCGATAATATTTTAACAACTCAGCGTATATCCGTATATAATGTCCATAGTTGTAAGTGTTTAATGTACGTTGTACACAAAACACAATGTATATCGGTACAGCATCTACCTAATATCATTTGGCGATATCATTAACCTCATAACAAATAAATATTATGAACTACAGCCGTACAACATTTTCTGCACGCAATAAAATATAGGTATTTGAAATAAAAAATGTTAAAACACAACAATTATATAGTACAGTATTATACCTACTAAACAATCAAATGAACTAAAATAGTAATATACTTCTACAAAATACTTATCTTTAAACATAGTATAAAATAGGCATATTTATATATAGTATATACAATTTATCTGTCTTACATATACATTATATATAGTATATACAATTTATCTGTCTTACATATATACAGGCGCGTACACAACCCCCCCTGTATAAGCACCTGCCTATACATATTTTAATAATAGGAAAATTAATTATTTTATTTTTATAGTAATCTATTCATTAATGAAAACGGCAGCAATAAAATCGCATATTATGGAAAAAATCCTTAAAACGAGCAGTCTATTTTTAAAACCATTTGATTTAGATTTGAAATTTCTTTTTTAAATAAATAAATGAAGAGACTGTCCACTACTGCACTAAATTCAGTAAGTTAAAACAATTCAATTTGAAATTCAATTTACCTAATAAATACAATTTAATTAAAACGACCGGCATAATATAGAATAACAATTGTAACCGCTTTAATCGGCTTTAAACCACTTTACATGATGATCTCTTGTTTCTAAAATCAAAAAGTGTAATGTACAATAAATAATTTTAATTTCATGTTTTTTATGGTTTTTGTTAAGTTTCTGATGTATATCTTAAGGTACACAAGAAAACTCAATATTTTGGGTTTCAGTTGATTAAGAAGATGATCTCTTTTTTCTAGAAAAAAAATATTTCCAAACCGTCAAAAAATTGCTTATATCTTGTAGCAATAAAAGTTACAGTTTAAAAATTGTAAATAAAATTATGATCATTATACAATTGTATTTTATTTTTAACATTTGTGTTTTTATGAACTATATAAGTTTAAGAGTTAAATTGTTATTAGAAATTTAAAAGTGCATTTAATAAATGTTATTTGTACTATAATTATATATAATACATTCCACCCTCAAATCATCAGATACCTACTAATAAGTTAACGTAATTTTAACAAAATCTTTAAAAAAAAATGTAATAGATTGAGACAACTATGTTATACATGTTATACAAGTTAAAATAAAATGTTTACACTTTAATCAGTCAATGTATGATGAATAGTTATTATAATTACCCGACATAATTTTAAAAATGTTTATAAAATAATTTTTGCTGACGCAAGAATTTTGTAAAAATTTTAATTTTAATCCTCCATAAAAAATGTTTGTGGGTTAAGTGCTTAAAACTACATTTTAATAATGTATTTCAATTTCAGTAAATAATTTGTGAGGAATTTTGTACCTATTACATTTTAAAGCTTAAAGCTTTTTTATTTATAAAAAAAAGGTATCATATATAAATAAAATAAAAAAGAGGGAATGTAGGTAGTTGCTTTGCCGTACAATATATACTGCGTAGGTCTTGAGCGTAGGTACATCGTTATTGCGTAAATCATTACTCGTAGATATTAATGTATTAATGTGTTAAATTTGAATCCAATGATAACTCATTGAAAATATAAAGAAGAATATATGTCAACCTATATTACTAAATATATTTCATGGTAGGTATATTTATATTGCTATTATAGAAATTTATTTTACTATTAGTTCAACAATATTTTTTTCTGAAAACATTATTAATATTTAATTATTATAATAGTACTTGTATTATATTATTAGAACTTTTGAGTAAATTCTGACTTAACGTACGACAGTGTGAATAGGTTCCTAATATAAAATAGGCAATATTAGCTCAAAATAAATCTACATATTTTTTTCGTTGTGTATATATATCAATTATAATTATATAGGTACGTAAACGTTTCAAGTCCCCCCGAATAATACGTTTAAATTACAATAAAATAACTACTATACCTTCATCGTTATTTTTCATTTAAATTTGAACTTCAAACATTCGTTAAAGAAAATCCGTGCCAATATATATTTTTAAATATCTATAAAAACAACTTATGTGTGACTTTGTATTATATTTTCTAGCTTTTTGACAAAGCCTTTAACAGTTTAAAAAAAAAGAATAAAAAATTCCAAAACTCCAAATTCTTACAAATACCTAAAAATCATAACTAGCATTGAAATGATTCTAGTTTTTATGATTAATACCTTTTGGTTAACAAAAACAAAAATTTTAATCATTTTATGAAAAAACGTTAATTCAGTTAGTTCTACTTAGTTAATTTACTAGTGAATAAGTGAATCTAATGCCCGTATGCATAGCCGTATGGACACAAACTATAAACATCAGACGTTTATAGATTTTGTATTTGATTTCAAACTGTTAAGTATAAATATTAAAATCTTATGCATTTTAAACAACAAAATATTTTCTAGATTTGGTTATTTTGATGAATTTTGTACAAAATTTAACTTAAAACGCTTACTAAAGGCTTTATAGGTACTTATAAAATGAAATTTTTTTTTAAAATTGTATTTATTCATATTTTGTGTGGAAATAGTATAGTGGTTAATATAAAACATCTGCATCCGTGCTCCAAGTTATAGTTGTAAAATATATACATACTTATACCATAACATAATATAGTTTTTATTGGTTTATATAACACAAATATATTTCAGGATTTACGTATCATAAATGATTGCATTTTTTACGAAAAATTAAGTCTTTGTTTTCATGTCCAACAATTTTTTGTAACAATTTTGCGTATCGCTGGCTGCATATTTATTCAATGGTTTTATTATTAAAGCGAGGAATGTTTTTCGATAAATTAAAAATTGTTTAATTACATATTAGGTTTTAGAAATGTATTAGTCTTATATATTATACGCCTTCGATGATTGTACGTCAGTCGAAAGTAGTACCTACCACATGTTTAATTTGATGCTAATTTGAGGTTTACTGGCCAATAGATAATAAATAACAACATTAAAATAACACAAACAAAATTTAATCCTATTTACCTACACGACGAACACACCTTACTTCATCTATTTTTACTACGATTTTTAATAAAAATCATAAATTTACGCTGTACAAGTAAAATAGTTTGTTTTACGAATTGCATTCTTCTTCTTATTTTTTACATCTAACAAGAGATAATATGTGCTGAGTTCGAATTATTCTATATACCTAGAGACAATTTATTGTTTTACGTTATTTAACTAATAAGTACATATTATAATTAACTAGATTGCATTGATCACGAATAGACTAATAGTATAGCACTAATCCATATATTTATATAAGATTAACGATGAAATAATTCGTAAGAATTTATAAAAAGAAGTATATTATTAAATAATATTATACTATGTAAAAAATATTAACTTAAGCGAAAATCGATCGGTAATATATTTGCCAATCTGACAAAAATTATGATGATATAATAGAATATTATTAAGAATATAATGGCAAATTTCAACAGATCGATAGTCATGTGAAACAATTATGTGTATTACGAAATATGACGATGAACTGTCTTGCACATATTATTATCGTCCCAATAATATTATAATACATCAATTATGCATTTTTAAGCTGAAGCATATTTATTGGATAAAATAATGTTATTGTTTAATGCCGATTATAAATAATTTTAATAACAATATTATAACACAATATGATACCTGATTTTTTTTGCAGTAATGCATCAGTATCTATGTTGGTATTATGCGATTGATAAATACATTTACTCAACCTCAATCTAAATAGTAAATGTACTAAAAAATAAAGTCATATTTAATACGTCATACCTATAATGAGAATTATCGAAGTCTTTTTCTGATCAAACCGAAACCCCTAGCAGCTTTATTTTAAATTTAATATTGTATTAACTTTTATTGTAATGATTAATAAAATAGTAATCGATAATAAATTATAAATATAAAATAAAATTGTGTTGGATACAATTCACGTAACGCAACGCATTTAATTGTATATATTTTATTCGTTAATGAAGCGGTTTATTACGTGTGTATTATGATCTATGTTAAGTTTAATTCACGATTACTATTATATCATCATACAATTATTATAGAAATCTAAAATGCATTTTGATTTATAATCACATAATAACGACAAAACTTCAACGTCCTCTGAAACTGAATAGTTTATTTTTTATTAAATTATAATCAAAAAATCCATTGATTGCATAAAAACGAAATAATAAATTGTTAGGCACACAGAATAAAACATTTCCGCGAGAAATTTAAGAAAACTACAACGTTGTATCATTCCATTACACGCGTATCGATTAAAATATTTTTTTATACACAGATTGATTATTATGTTATATCAGCTACAGAAACTGATTTTACGTAGGCAGATAACAAGAAACAACTATTATTATAGTGAATACTCAGCACACTGCAGCGGGTGAGACGGGGAACACATTTTCTGCGTTTAAGCAAAATTGTTTGGAAAATAAGACTGTAATAGGTGTAGACTTTCTATTCCAATTAGTTACCGAAAACATTTCTTTTAGGAGATTAGGAAATATAAACAAATTCGGTCAGTTATATTATCTTATATACATATTATAAAAAAAAAAAACCACAATAACAAAAATCGTACATTGGTCTACACATAAACATGTGGATCTAGTAGGCCAAATACGATGAACCGGTTTACCATGATGTTTGGGGTGCATGTATTCCAATTAGTATACTACCTAAATTTTGGGAGACCAGTCACTATACCAAAAGAAGAAGAAAAAAAACATAAATAAATGAGTAAAAGAAAAGAATAGGTACGGAAAACCCGCAGAAACTCGCGTGTACTTTATATTTCGAATAAAAAACGAGTTATATTGTGAACCCAATAGCTTCAGGAAGTTGGTGCACTCAATATGTTTTTATAATAGTGTGATTATCATAGAACCGGCTGTCCATCCAATCACCCTTACTCCGTCTCTCTCCCGCTCGCTTTGGTACCTATCCTCCTTTTCAGTTAACTATCTCTCCACGCGCAGTGCCGCGCAATCTAATAAAACTTAATGCGAATTCTATACACTAATTATACGTCCATTTAACCCGTCTTCAGATCGGTATAGCCCTAAGGTTACATAAGACCAAGACCTTGGTGCTTGAGTAATATGGAAGAGCGCGCTAGAGAGAGAGAATGTTAAAAAAAAAAAAGAACGAACTCAATAATAATAAATTGGGTGTTATTCAAATTCACTATACACTCGCAATAGGTGTTTTATTCATTGATCATTATAAGTAGTGGCAAATCGGGTCTAATTATATTGCTCACGGTCGTTATAATATAGTGCCCTCTAGTCCTCCAGAGTTGAAGAACATGGCATATTAGTGTGTTACCTACTGGCGTTATGAATAAGTGATACGAAAAACTTCACGATAGGTAGCATTATACCAATCGAGAGGCATTACGGTTCTTCGCTTCAATCAATTTAAATAATATTCGTATTAATAACGCCTATTTAATTGTTTTGCAAAATATTTTTACTGATCATTAAATTTCCATTGATCATTAGGTATATGGACTTAATTGAAAGTTGCATATAGCTATACGTTATATATTAATAAGTAGGTAGGTAAGAAATTATTAATATATTAATATTATATAAAATGTCATTTGTAGTTCAAAACTTCTATTAAATAGATAAAGTCATAAATAATAAACTACCTACTATAAGGTACACAGGACAAGTGACAAATATTATATTAACTAATTAACACGTTTTTATATAATATATAATTTTTTATAACTTATGATAATAATAAAATCATTTAAGTTGGTATTCACAAACTTAATTTTTAAAGATATTATTTTATGCTTTCAAATTATTTATATTACTGAAGTTTTCTTAGAATTTTTTTCACCTATGACGTAGATAAAATATAAAATAAACGATAAACCATTTTAATAAAAAAACGATTCTAAGTAGCGTTATCTGATAATCCAAAAAACAAGTGTGTTACATTCCTTCACCGATTTAATATCGGGTTTCTTGAAAAATGCAACTGACTTCAAGTATGAAAACATAACAGTAAGATAGCCGACATGTTTACAAGGTACCTAGATATACCTACTGCAGAGTGTTGCCGTGTTGGTGATTCTCTAGTTTAGTCCACCTCGGAATTGGATAATGGCATAATGTGAAATTAAATGTTAAAGCACTCTAGCGATAATAAAATGATTGCATTCGAATAACACTTTTGAGCTTGCAGGTTAAAGTCACCAACTGATATTTAAAAAAATTAAAAAAACTTTAACCACCGACTGTGAATTATTTCGAATGTTGACGGAAGTTTTCATTAATATGCTTCTTGGAGAATCCATTTAAGGCATTTCACCTAATGTAGTGTTTTTATCTATAATGTAGTGTTATTTACTTAGTGGCTAGTGTACTTTAGCGCATACCTATTAGGTTAGAATTTTAACATGTTGAATACATTTATCATTATTTTAACAATTATTAGTAAATTATATACTTTATTTAATATACCTGCCTAGACGTCTGGTAACGGCCACACTATTATTATAATTAAATTTAATAATATCAGTCAATTATTCTAATAGTTTATTTTTATAATATATAGTTATAAGTTGCAACTCATTACTCGCACTTTCAGCACAAGCTATTACCGTACAGGAGGTTAATTAATATATGTGTGGGGTTTAACTTACATATCTGCTATATAATATTCATTAATATGATTAGATTTTTGAAAACATTAACAAAGATGTATGTTATAAAATACATCAGAATACATCTAGATTAATGACTTCTATTTTAATATAATTAATAATTATAGTACAATATTAAATTATATGATAAATATATTTTAATAATTTTCAAAAAAAATAATTATTTGAAACATTGAAAGCCAATTTTATTGAAACTTACACATTTTTAATGTACTTAAATAATATGGTTAATACGCAATCAGTAAAATATGATAACAAATTAACTTATAATATGATAGTGGATAATAATTGTTAAGTAAAAATAAAAATTTGCCATTGTGCACAGTACCTATGCCCTATTCTATACTTTGAGTTACAGATTGTCAGCTTGATTTCGCTTAAAACTAGTTTAAGAATAATGGGCATCTACCATTCAGATATAAATTGATGTCTAATCAACATTTTATTGCTATATAATTTTAAAAATAACTTAGAATGATGTGTAAGTAGACACTTCTAGTATATGTTAGGTACCTATATATAAGTATATCGTACCTTTATTATGATAATAAAAACATAACACACACATTACAAACTAAAATCAGAATTTAAAACTCAGAAGATTATAAATTTAAAATTATATAGGTATACTAATGGAAGAACTAGGCCACTATACACATAATTTATTTCTTTAAGTAAGACAAATTAAATTTACCATTGCAAGGACAAGTCATAATAACCTTGGTAGTCAAATTGAATAGTATACGTAAAACATATATTATAAAAGATTTATAAAAATTCGCATTTTGTAATGTTTTCCTACTAAAATTTTAAATGATAATACAAAACAATATAATGCTGATTTCCATGTAAATACATAAGCAGGTGGTTGTTACTTAATATAACATAATACACCTATATTTCAATAATATCATTATTTTATTAAGATATTAAAATATTATCAATAGCATATAGGTACTTTTTGTATTTCAACATAAAAATATCACAGTTTTTGATATCCAGAATGTTAGCACAAATTCCGTATACTTGAGGTGGTTTATTATGACGTGGATTATATTATTATATAAATCCTTTACCTACCTACTTAATATGAAAATAAAATGTTAGCGAAGTTGAGATCGAATGAGGGGCCAATATGCACAACAATGTACGTCTTTGGAGATCTGTGTGATAGCAAATCCAGTATTCGTGACCGGCATAGTTGGAATTCATTATACATAAATTCAATACTCTCCTTATGGTATCATACGGAGAGGTCTATAAAAAGAATCTGCATTCAATGACAATAAAAAGCTTTTTTGTCCCCAAACTTGTTGGAGCTATGATGATAATAGTAATATGCTCATATCACAAATGTGTGAAAATGAATAAGAAAATCCGGAAAATATATTATTATGACTCACATTATGATCGTGTTGTGGGAAAAAGAGTTTGAGAAGTATATTTTAAATATTATGAAGAAAAAGTAGGTATTGAGAACCAGTTTCGTTTTATTTGTATTCTTAATTGTTTTATCCCGAGAAAATATTTCAAGACGAAATGGTAAAGTAATAGTTAATAGTGTGCTGTGAATATCAATAATAAATTATAAATTATTTATGATATAAATGGTTTAGATAAGGACGAAAAGTATTATATAGCTAACAGAAAATAAAATAAAAATTAAATTAAATAATAACACAACTTATTTTATTGTGAAGATAATTTGTACATATTATACCCAAATGCCAAAACTAACGCTGGTTGAATATTTTTTTTTTTAATACACTTACAATATATTGTTACTTATATTAAAACATTAGGTTAAAAGTAATAGCCAATAGGTAATCGTTAAAAGTTAAAATATTTTATTTAGATAGTGAAAAGGCACCTACGACGTAATTAAGGTTATTTATAATTCAACTGAATCAAATATAAAGATTTTTTTTATTAATATTATTAAGCTACTATAGTAAATCTTAACTTTAAATGTTAGGTATATTCAAAAATTAATACATATTAAAAATATGTAATAATATATAATAACAGAAAATAAAATATTGTAAACCTATAATATTTAATATAGGTTATAACCCTTGGTTTTTGTAAAATACATATTTTATACAAATAAAAAATTCTTATTTTTTTTATACAACACGAATATAAACTATAAATAATAAATATTATATAAATTCGAACAAACAAGGAAGGTAGGTACATAAATAAAATACTTATTTTTACTTCTACCAACTATAATAATTTGATTAGATTATTTATTGCAAGTACCTGCCTATACATTTTACAAAGTTATGGTATATAATAGTATGTTACAATGATTTTAAGTTCGATAAATGAATAGTAATAATATGAAAATTTAAACTTGTTAGATTAGTTGATTTTTTTTATAAATTTTTATATTGCCCATAATTATATTATAAAAGTACAGTTATCTGGTTATTAAAACTATTTCAAACAGGTGATTTAAAATAATTGTTTAGTATAATGTACGATAACCTATTTTATTTAGTTGATTTGACTGCGCCAAATAGCCAATAGGTAACATCTAAATTTATTTATGGTGTTATAAAGTGTTAAGATTGAAGCTAAACATTTTAAAATTTTAATGAATTTCTTAATATAATATCTGAAATGTTTAAAATAGTTACCTATGATTCAGTATAATCTTATACAATGTTTATATGCAATATAAATAACTAAGCACAATATTTAATGCTCAACAATAGGTTACATTGATTCAAACTACATAATACTATAATATAAATAAATCTATATAGTTATCTAGTACCTGAAATCCTGAACAGGCTGAACATAAAAATTGTAGGTATGTATATTCTGATTTCAAAATACAGGTACTTACCTATTTGGTATATTAATTTATTGAAACGATGAATAATATGTAATACGTTTTTAACAATGTTCTACAATATTTAATATATTTTGTATAATATAAAAATGTATATGATGATGATAGTAGTTCTAGTATAATGTTAGTTCACTGCAATATAGTAATAATAAAAAAGTAGGTACTTACCATAAAGGCAATCGTTTAAAACCGTTCATTCAATAAAATAAATGTACGAGTAGATACAATTAAATCAAAACTTAATGAATTGTTCGTTTTATTTATTAATAATACTTACCTACATAGATAGGTACTCTGGAGCTGCGGTAAACAAATTTGAAACTAAAAAACTAACAAATGAAATCGTATTTTTACCAGTTAAAAATTGAATTGAATGTAGAAATAAAATATCACTGGGTGATGGTACTCGTAAAACGGTTTTGAGCCGACGACTTCAGTAAAAACACGCTGACAATAATATTCATCAATAGGATTTGGCAGTTGTAGTTGTCGATGATTATTTTTTACGATTAGAAAAACTACTGACCAATATCATCAGCTAGTTGAGGCCAACGACCTGGAAATTCGGTATGAACATTTTGTAAAATATCAAACGTGATAACGTATATTATTTATGCGTACAAACAGGAATCGAAGGTTATTTTAACAATGTCCTGTCAATGGTATTTAAAATGGTCTATATTTCTAGTACGCAAATAAAAAATAGTATAATGATCAGCAGTTGACTATCTACTTTTCTATTATTTTCTGACAATAATAAAATTGGCCGAGCACGGCTATAACTATAATACAATATGTTATATTTTAAAACCGAAATAATATACGAGACCTACCCAACACAATATTTTGATGAGGTAGCCTAACAAGAACATTAAAAAACTAGCTGTTTTCAAACGTCACACGACCAGTATAATAGTTGAGGTACTTCCTATGCCTCACGAAAATATTATAACCCGTTAAATATTACGTTTTACATGGGAACCTATTTGATGGTTTTCTTTTTTTTTATTATTAATAATAATGTGGCCTCCACAGTTGCTTGTAAGACTTGCCCAACCTAACCCTGTGCAACCTAGATAATCATGGAAATGTCATTGCAATATACTTATGAATTATGACGACTATTCGGTGTAGGTACTGGTTATGGTTTCTAGGAAGCATCACGGGTCCTCCCATTGTTCTTCACATCGTGCGAATAAATCAGAATTCAGAAGTGATTTATGTCATTCGGTGATACGGTTCACCAGATATTATGTATACTCATTTGGTGCGTACGTAATACCTCCTCTTTCTTACTTTTTTTTTTTAATCATCTCGGAGTCAACTGAGACAGATATTGGTCAGAGCACAATAATAATATTTCGTATTTTATGCTTTGAGTTCTACGGATTGTGGCATGTACAAAATATGAATATTATTATTGTGAATAATGTGATAATATACAAACTGTTACACACAAAAACACCACAGAAACACCAAACTGTAATTTAATTTAAAATTAGAAATTAGTATTAAATAGTTTTTACAGCTTGAAATACATAAGAATCTAAAGCGATAATGACGTATTATCACAATATTTAAGAAATCGTTAGTCTTATTGGCTGCATGTTTTAATAATCGAAAATAATTGTTTTATTCGTGTTCTAAATGAATTTATAGGTATTATATCATCGTATGTTAAAATATGTTTACTAAATATTGATAAATATAAACCATTACAACCCAATACGTCATAAAGTTAGTTATTATACTAATTTAAACATTGTTAAATTTAACAGCTAAACGAAAAATATTTTTGTGAAAACTAAAAAGTACATTGTTGTAGATAACTAAAAATTGTAGAAATATTTTATATCGTATAACTTATTATTATTATATAGTGTCAGCTAATATTAATCACGCTTATACATAATATAGGTACCTGCTGATAAATGGATCAAGAATAAACAAAAAAATTAAATAAATACTTGTACAACAATAACTAGCCATTATAGGAATCAATATCGATAGAATTTACCAATTGTACCAAAAATAGCGTTTTTGAATACCAATATTGCGACGGTCACGTTTTACTAAGAGCACCTACACAAATTGCGAAACTATAATGTTGGGTGACTGGTAGTCAAACTGCACTGAATTTATTTAGGCATTCATATAAAATTACAAAACAAACGTGTAAAATAACAACAATCATTGACACTGAATACATATAGTTACAAAATATATTTTTAGTTTTTTACAATAAATTCCTATCTAATGATATCATGTTTTTTTAAATCAGACACTTTTTAAAGAAGTATAATATTATATCAATATGATAACATAAAATAGGTATAATATATAGTTTTTTTGCGTAAATGCATACATTTTTTTTCGATATAAAAGATTTTTTCTGACATATTTTATCATATGACTATAATTTATAAAAAACCGTTTATATTTTTGTTTTAAAAAAAAATATATATTAAACTTCATATAATAAAAAAGGTGGGTAAGTGGATGTCGCTCTGCTGTACAGTAGGTTACAAGTGGGTCACTGTATAATGGATAGTATTTAAATTTGAATTCAATGATATAATATCACTGTATAAGAAAAACGATTCTGAGCGGAGACGGTTTATCAGTCTAGGTATTAGACATACCTATTATAGGTATACTTATCTATAGTATTAAAAAAAAATTGACCTATAATAGGTATCAATAATAAATTCCAAATTAATCATATCACAATATCCATTAGGTAACGCGTTATACATCAACAACAAACCGTGGTACTATCATAGATATATAATAGTATACTTTAGAAGTTTCAAGTACTCACAAGTAATATTATACAATCACAACAAAATAACTAAAATAGTTAATTTCGTCAAAATTTGAACTTAAAATGACTATAAAAATAAACTGTGCTTATGTATTTCTTAGAATTTTTGGTAACAGAATTAAATATTTACGTGAAATCTTGTTTTAAATTTTCAATTCTTAGATATAAAAGTTGAACATTTTATACATTTTTAACTACAAAATAATTATTCAATTTTAAATTTGATAAATTTTGTCAAAATTTCAACTTCAAATGCTTATAAAAAAAATGTGTGCCTATGTATTTTTAATATTTTACAATTGTTATTGTAACAATATATCAGAAGCCTTGCATTAAATTTTCACGCATTTTTACCAAACAAATAAAATTTTATTGATATTTATAGAAAAAAAAATTAAAAAAATTGAAAAATGACAATGTCCGTAAGCAGCTCAAAAAGAGTCAAGTTATTTTCAAATTTTTATCGTGTATAGAAAATTCTAATCTAAACATTCAGTGAAATTTTCAAGTATCTACAGTCATTCGTTTTTTAATTACAATAAAATAAGAAAATCGTTACGTAAGAAATCGAGTGAATATCATAAACAAATATTCCTAAAAATTTAATTTGAGTTTCTTATAGACATTTTTTTTTTGATAAAGGTAGATTAACCTATAAGGAATCTTGTATTACATTTTAAAATCTTAGTTCTAAAAAGAAAAATTTTTGCGAATTATTAACTCAAAATAATTTGCTAATTTTCGTGATTTTTACATATTTTGTTAATTTTTGAACTTTAAATGCTAATAAAAAAAAACTGTGACTAAGTATTTTTAATATTTGTCAAATCTCATTGTAACAATATAGTAGGAGCCTTGTATTAAATTTTCAAGTATTTTTGCTCAACAAATAAAGTTTTATTGACATTCATAGAAAAAAAAATTAATTAAATTGGAAACTGAAATTGTCCGTAAACAGCTCAAAACAATTCAAAATATTTTGAAAATTTGATCATGTATAGAAAATGGAAATATAAAGAACCAGTGAAAATTTCATGTATCTACAGTCATTTGTTTTAAAGTTACACTAAAAACCAAAAACGATTTTGTTAAAAATCGATTTTGCGTAAAAATTCCCGTTTTTCCTTAATTTTTCTTTTGTTTTTCACGGCGCTTTTGAAAACTACTGGGAAATTTTTACTTTTGACCCCCCCAAAGTACCAACTAGATTCACTTTCCTATCAGAAAAGGTACTGTTGAAGAAAATCCAAGCACTTTTACTGTCCTAAAAGGTGATGACAGACACAAAAAAAAAAAAAACACATATCATTGTAAAATCAATACATTCATCGTTCCACTCAGAGTCTAAAAAAATATATATGCGTAGAAAAATATTTTAAAATATAGCAGCGCGACTGGTCTTGCGTTTATCCTCTAAAATGCTAAATAATCTCAATGCAATAACTGATTTATTGATCAAAATAATTTGTTTTTCAGTTTAACTGCTACAAATATGTCCAATAAAAAAGCGTTAAAAATAATTCATACAACCATTACAATCCGTTTAAATATTATAAGACAGAATGTGGGATAAGTATTATATTTATAATATTCCTATAAAATAATGTGGTATTGTGGTGACAGTTTTTTTTGTCAATCATTTTGACAAGTTTATTTAAAAATATTGTAAACTAATGCAATTTATACGTTGCATATCAATTGGCACTCAATATTACAATAATTTATTGTTGACATAATATAAATTATGAAATAATATCACTATATTATGTACATCCTCGATGATTGAATAACATTCATTGACCATATGTATGACAATTAAAATGAGTTATTTAATGACTATAGAAGTAATCAGCCATGTGTTTGAAATAGCATAACCATAAAAATTAATAACTTATTAGGTTTAATATGAATTTCTACAAACACCGCGTTGAATAAATTTGACTGTTAGAAACAAGTATATAATAATAAATGTTAGGTACCTAATACAACCTAAATCATAAAGTATAATTATCTAACATTCTATCATTATAAAAAAAATTAAGAAATTTGGTTTATAATATTTTACGTCTATAATTCAACTAATCAACTTTAGGTAGGTACAGTGGCAGATTTCAGAGAGGCCAGAGGGGCCCGCCCCTCACCCCTATTGGCCTAGCATCTAGATTAATAAATTGGGCTGTTATTAAATATTTGTGTCGTAAAACTTGGAAAAAGACAATAAGCCCTCACCACAAAAAAAAATTCTAGATCTACCACTGGGTAGGTACACATTTTCAAATAATGAACAAGTTAAACATTTTAATATTGTTTTTAAATCGATTGTAGTTATATAAGTATTTGTAATTATTTTATTATTAATCAATTTTAATGATAATATCACTGTGTTTACCTATGTGCTTCGGTTCAATAGTTTTTAATTTTGGGGATAGTGTTTAATCACTATTTTAAGGTAATTAGTGTATTTTCAGAGGTTTTACAGGCAATGGTGAAATTTATTTGGTGAGGAGTAGGGTGGCCGATGTCACCACTAATTTAAAATTATTTGTTAGTTATTGATAATTAGAGAATTTCCCTTCCATTAATGCTTCAATATGGCGTCATAATTACTCATAGGTACATCATGTATATCAACTTATACTTTTAATATTATATATTGTTATCAGTTTATCACTTATCAATTACGAAATCATAATATTATCTTACCAGCAGTCTGTTGTTGTGGTTTATTTCGTCGGTGCTTGTTCTTTTACGTGATGTTATAGTTATTAGTAATACCTAACTTATTACCATTGCTCATTATTTTATTGATAGTACTAGCACACATGACGATAACTTAAAGACGAAATTAATATGAATTAAAGTATATTTTTTAAAACTTTACTTGCCTTCTTTTCTTAATTATAGTAAAATAGTTTCAGCTGTTTGTTTCGGTTGATTATAATAATTAAGCATTAAATTCTTTCAAATATGAGTAATAATTACGATTATGAGTATTAAAAGAAAGAAGAGAATATTAACTAACCTACAATTTTATTATATTAAACAGTCTGCCTGAAAGCTCGCAGATCCGGAAAAAAACTGAAAGGACGACCCTGCTTACAGAACCTGCAGTGGATCTAAGAGAGTTTCTTTGTACAATCAATAGGTAGATAAAAAGGGTGGTATAAAAATGAGTTTTGACCTAACCTAACCTCATATAGTTCACTTTCGTGAATAATTGTATTTTAAAACTATATTATGTATTATGTAAAGTTGAATTTCTTAAATATTATTTTTAACTTTAGATTTTTTTATTTATAAGTAGGTATGCCTACAGTTAAAATTATATGATTAATTTTAATCAGGTTCATTTATTTAAAATATGAAGAAAATATTCCGATTAGAGAAACAAAATATAGACAGAAAGGTATTTAAAGTATGCATTAATTTACATACCTACCTAGTTACACATGGTTATTATAATTAATTATAATTAATCATTTACTAGTTACTTATATTATTAAGTAAGAAATTATTTTTGATAAACAAACATAATCATAAAAGTTGTATACTAGTTATATTATAATATAATTATGCATTATATTCTAAGTCATTATACTACTAGGTAAAGTCTATAACTTTTAATAAGTTAATGACTAAATATACTATTTAAGTAGGTAAGAAGTTATTTTTAAAAAATTCAAATTTTTTTACTAAGTAATATATTTTTAAAAATTTTTATCTCATGTTATTTTAATTATTATAAGATATTTAAATATTCAAATGTGTTTTAAAATTTAAATATTACATGTAATTTGATGAGAAAATAATATTATTTAAAATACAAAATATGTAAGTATTCAAATTATTTTTCTGGTTGTTATAGTCATTGTAGCGATTCCCAAGTCTTAGAAAACTTTCTCAATTTAGTTATCAACTATAATAGTTGATTGGAGTATATTTTAAGTTAAATTTCAAATTGTAATCTAGGAATTAGGTTAATATTGATGATTTACTTTTATGGTTATTGGCAAATTTCGTCGGAATGGTTAAAACTTTAATACAAGTACACTAAACTACAGTATACGATACAATATATAAAAAATAATTAAGAGGATTGGTGGCGGTGATTTCCTGTCTATGTC
>NC_042495.1:80269276-80331971 GCF_005508785.2 Acyrthosiphon pisum | reverse complement strand
CATTTTTTGGAGAAGTGTAAATCAAAAAATCAAAAAATGTAGACTGACCGATCTCGAGTAGACTTGATGAAAATTTCAAATCTGTTTTCAGAATTTTTGTTGCTTTACTATATCAATCGGTACGTTGGACAAAAAACACGTCTAAATTCTTATGTTGCGCGTGTGTTAGACAAAGACAGGAATCACCGCCACCAATCTCCTAAATACATATTTATAAGCTAATACCTTGATGGAATGGGGGGAAATCGTAACTAAACGTAGTCCTCCCCTCTGTTATTAGTGCTAAATAACCTAATGTATATTTTCAAACTTTTAAAACAGCAACTGCAGTGACTTTATATGATGGTAGCACGAAACAAAACGACATCAACTCGTCAGCCAAAATTCTTCGATGGCCTTCCGGCCTAGTGGAGATAAAAAAGACTTTTGAGAGATACCGTTATGATTGACGAAAGATCTAGAAATCAAATAAATAACTCGTTACGCAAAAAAAAAAAAATATTTTTTTATCATGAGTCCAATAGGTACTTATTAAAACTACTATAACATATTATTATAACCGACGATTATTTTATCTGTTGCCATGAAGTAGTCCGAATTATTAGCTCATAATAGAACACTCACTTAAATTTTAATAGCTATATACCTAGTATCTACCTATATACACCTAATATAATGATTTATGATAATTTGGTTAATATGGATAACATTTTCAATTCAATTATTATTATTGCACACTACAAAATTAGTACCTATGTGCATATTATATTTAATATAAATGTTTATTAATACATCCTAAATAACTCAGTACATAAGTTTTTTTCTAGATCTCCGATTTCGAAAATCCGAATATAATATGAGCTGCAACGTATTGTAATTCACCATGTAAAAAACCCGTTTGAATTTATTGTGTAAGGGAATATTCATAACTATTTTGTAATATTATACTTTTAGTATAGTTTTGATACTGGTTCCCTTATGTCAAAAATATAATTTTTTTATAACATGTTTTGATTTAAAACGTCCATATATATTGACTAGATTCTGTATCCCACATCAGCATCATATTGTCACAAACAAGACAAAACCTAAGTACTTAAAATTATGCTACGTGCTCAATTGTTTTATTTTCAAGGTTTATGTCCCGCCAAAAATGACTACATTCTAAACTGGTTGGTTGAATGAGGACATAAAAACTTCGGGTTTATGAGAATAACATTGTGAACACAAACCAATATCTATTTAAAATAGATTGAATTTTAAACTTATTTTGTGTGGACCTACCAGGGTGTCAATCACTAATTAGTGATAAATGTTATAATATACATTATTTATCGAAATCATTATATTTATATATATTAGCATTTAGCAATAATATGACATAAAATTAATTATTACATAGGTACTAAAACTAATATGTGTATTTGATATTGAGCGAAGTATACAAATGATATTGAACGGATTTTAAACAACGTCCAAGGAACAATAGTAACAACTAGGTAATACAATTCTAATGAACGATTCGATCAAAAGAAAATATATAATAATGTCTAACAGCTTACACATATTAATACACATACAAATACATTTTTAATCAATAAAATATATTGTAAGGGAATATTATTATCAATTTAATCCGAAGATCAATAATTAGAACATTATATTTTCTATATAATCTACAAATTGATGAGAATTAACATATTATGATCATTAGTATACACTAAACATTATTAAAATTTTTTTTTTCAAAATAATTATGTTGAAAGCTCAGCGTCTATGCATGATGCTCAATTATTATTTCGATCCGATTTCCTGACCGGTCCTGGTAGTGCTAGTTTGATTTATTCTGAAGTATGTAAATAAATCTTTTTTTCATGGTATTATTGACATTGACGACCGCGGTTTCTTCTGTCCTTTTTAGGCCTATGGTTGTGCTATAACATTGTTATTTATTTTATTTATAGTGTTTAAGCTTCATAAGTACGCTACGTGTTTTTTGGTACATCGTTAAATAAGAAAATTGTAAATTAAATTTGTATACAATTAAATGGGTACAGTCCATGATTTTAAGCTACTCATCCATACGTGTAGGTATAATACAGAATCAACAGTATTACTGTTTTTTCTTTAGATTTATTTCACAATAATACAGCTTATGCAGTCATGCTGCAGGTACCTATAGTAGATATATAGTCATTATGAGACGAATACAATATATAATAAAACATATCTACAGAAAACAATTACAGCCTGTGATCCTTAAAACAACTATCCAGACTATTAAATTAAAAGAAAAAAAAGAAAAATGTTTTGAACAATAAAGACAATTTGCTTGATAATGTATTCACGTTAGTGAATTTAGTTTTGTTTTCCATAAAATATAATTTGTTTACAAATATACACTGTATAACAAACAATTTTTTTAATCGAAACAAAGAAAGAAAAAACAACATTTATTTTAAGTCAACCCGTTCAATTATTAACATATTGCATAATGCAGTGCCTTTTTATGCCCTTTAATTTTGGCAAGGAAGAGAGGACTGCAGAATAGTCCATTGCAATATCCCAGGAATATATTTGCAGTATTATTTGTCGGCACTCTTACGACGAGATTTCTATCAATTTCATCTTAATGAGGTATTACAACATTGACCTCTGAGTTCACTCGATACAAATGACCACCACCGAGCTGATGGTTTAGTGCGCAATTTTTGCGTCCTCGACCGTAGCCTGTACCGTGCACGTGAACAGATGACGAGAAAAAACCAATTTATAACACATACGTTTAGCTTAACCAATAAACGTTCAAGCGCACACTCTTGTGCATTATATATTTTTATATATTACGCACATACTGCACATATATATATATAATATATATATTATATATAATATATACACACAAGTGTATACTGTATATGCTTCATTCTAGTTTGTCCCCATGTAAAAACCACTCCGGTGTCATAAATCAACCATCGAATAATTAGTTATTGTTGCTGATGGCGCGCCTTGGTGGTCTCTCTCTTTTTCTCTTGCTTACTCACTGTTTCTCTGTCTCTATCTATCTCTCTCTTTCTGTAATCCCGGGAGTGCGTGCACAATGCATTTTTTAAAAATCATTTTGTAGTTCGTCGAACCCGAATCGCATGTCCCTGTGTGTCACTAGTTATGGTTAAGTGGCGAATGTACCAGAGGGAAATAAAAAAATAAAAATAAAATAATAATACTGAGGTATACGAAGAGTTGAAAAAAAATAACTTTTTTGCAAAACACGTACCTATTATACGTAGGTTAGGTAGACAGGGAGCAGATGGTATATATAGACTTTGGTGGAGGGAAAAAAATGAATGAAATCATTAACGATTTAATAAGAAAAAAAATATGTATCTACTTGGCATTGATTTATTTAGCAAAATTAAGAAGACCACAAAGAGGAGGAAAACCGGCAGCCATATAATTTGACAAAGCCGGTGTTCAGTTGCGTTGATTTATAGAATACCCGTTTTACAGGGCGATTATGCGACTAAAAATACCATTCATCTTAGGGCTTAAGAAATAAATTTTGTTGATTGGAATGTTAAAGTTGTATGTACTTCATATGTGAATCATACACTTAGAATAGTAATTATTATATTTTCTATTCCTTAAAATCATTAAGTTATTATTACTTGAATAATTAACTTGATACATAATATAACACTGTTATCATAATGACATGATGACAATCTTAAAATTATATTATTGGAATACTAGGTATCATATAGAATATCAATACGAAGTGAGTTAAATAATGACTATGATTGTGTCACGATGTAGAAAATAATGGCTATATTATTATATAAATTACTTATTATGTCGAACAAACAACTCTAACTAAGAAGATTCCATATCGAAATTGGTTATCTTTGTCTCATAGATATTATTTAGTGGTATGCTAAAAAATCAAAAAAATTAAGCAGATCAATCGTAAAAGTGATTTTAAAAGCTATATAGTATAATATATGTACCTACATCTCCCATCACTAAAACAAATTATTACCTATACAAAGAAACGCAATGTATTCGAAGCATCATGCAGTATAGTACATTTTAGTAGAATTCATAAATAAAAAGCCTCAACAGCAGTTTAAAATAATTAAAATATTATATGTAAAAAAATATATAACACATAATAAAATCCATTATAACATTCCCTAGAAAAATTATTAATTTAAAATTTTATAATCAGTATTCTATCCATAAAAAATATAGCAATTTCCAATTGATCTTAGCAAAACTGTGTACGTGGTCTTGTAATACAAAGATAATTATTGTATGGATATATTATTTTGAACTCGTTAAGAAATAGGTACCAATGCCTTTTTTTCGTTTAAACGGGATTTTATTAATTATTTAGCAGAGTTAAATTAATTTTTTTATGCATAATTTTTTTATAGTTGTTTAAGATAAAAGGCAATAAGTAACATACTGATAATAATATTAAAAAAAATTTAAATTGATAGTAAAAGTAAAGTTTAATAAATAATTTTTTACGAATAAAATATAATTTGTATTTTTTTTTTATTAAAAATTAGGGAAACTCTTGGCATTATTAGCTAAGATCATGCATAGTTATTAAGTAAACAAGTAAAAAAAAAAAAAACGGGTAAGTCACTCTGCTGTATAGTAGGTTTCTAGTAGGTCACAGTAATAAGTGATGTGTCAAATTTTAATTCAATGATAAATCATTGCATAAGTTCAAAAAAACGATTTCTTAGCGGAGACCGCGGTGGGTCAGATTTTATTTCTTAGGATATTAATTTATAATTTATTTATATTAGTGTTAGTAATATTATATTTTTCTATTAGTAATAGTGTAATACGATAGGTTGAAATATTTTTTGCTAAAACATCGCATTTATTATATAATAATAATTGTAATATTATTGTTATAACTCAATGCCAATGGTGCGTAATTCATATTCAATATTGCTATTCCGTATGATCTGAGATTCGTGTATTTATGGATGGTGATAAATTGCATATTCTGCAGTAAAAAATGGTTCATGTAATTAATTTTAATATGTATTTATCAACGACACTAAAATAATCTTAAGAAAACATTATTATTAGCAATTGATGAGTTGAGTGGTAAGCTTATAATAAATAGAGGGTGGTTTTTTAGGCATTCCCGTCCCATTTTTATGTTTGAATTATGCATACCTATTATATTCAAATGATATGATTTTTGAATTGTTAATAGTAGTTAAAGACGATATTTTAAAATATTTAGATTTTTAACAACATAAATTATTTTAAGGAGTATACTGTGGTGATATTGTGGCATGTTTTTTACGATAGTTCGATTTTTTAGCAAGTTTTGCGTATATTATACATCGTAAATTAAAACTCAAAATCATAACTTACTTAAAAACTGAATATTATCGTAAAAAACACATATTCAAACACAGATAATGTTTTTACCATCATATTTCATAATAGTGACAATTCACTCTAGTTTTTAAACTATAACTCAACTAAACGTTATCTACTGAACCTAAATTTGCTATGTTACGCACTTGTAAGACGGAGACAATAAATATCCGTGTAGCGTCCTCTTAAGGGGATTACACACGTGGTACATATACTTTAGACGTGTTTTCATTCCAACGCAGTGGCGTAAGTTGGCCATGTTTGTGGGGGGATTGAAACATTTATCCCCACCCCCTACCACCTACAAAAAAAAAAATCGGTTTATATCATAAAAACCTATCAGTCCAACCATTATGATCTGTATAATGTAAGTAGGGTACATGTATAAATGTATGCATACATGAAAATAAATAATTACATAATATACTATTAAATTAAGTTTTAAATTTACTTTTTCGAGTAGATTCGTGGAATAATCTGCGTATGCATAATAGACGCAAAATCCCGAACTTCAAAATGTTATAACCTTGAATTTCCGACCAACAAATTCTGATTGCACCATTGTAGTTAACTCATTGAAATATTCAGATTTCCGAAAAAAATTCAAAAAATCGACCTTAACTGTATTATTTCGATATATTTGTGCAATATTCAGTTTGCAATAGTGATAAGTGTTTATTACGAAGTAAAAATATCTTAGTTACATCTACCATTGGGGATTTGGATTTTTATTTGTTTTTTCTATAGAATACTAGTACCAATCAATAATAAGTGCATAAATAATATTATGTTTCGCCAGTTAAAGAAAAGTTTTTTTTTGGGGGGGAGATACAACACCCAAATCCCCTCCCATAATTACGTCACTATTCCAACGTACCGATTGATCTAGTATAAAGTGATAAGAATTCTAAAAACTTTGATAATTTGAATTTTTCGTCAAGTTGATTTTCCCAGATTTTTTATTTTTTGATTTGAACTTATCCAAAAGTTTAAATATATCATTTCGTTTTCAGTAAGATTTTTTTTAGGATTTAGGGGGATAAAATTAAAAATGGAGGAAAGTAGAAACTTGATCTTAAATAGAAAGACAAGTAGATGACAATATTCAAATCTGCTTTTAGTATTCTTCTCGCTTCACTAGATCAATCGGTACGTAGGAATGAAAACACATCTAAATTCCTATGTACCACGTGTTTTCGAAAAAGACAGAAAATCACCGATTACAATCCCCTTAACTCTAAGGTCAGTTATATCCACTAGGTACGTGGAATCGAAGACCGCGAGTATTATACGCTAATGGGATTCTTATGGAAAAAATAAAAACTAAATATCTAAAATCTTTAATCTTTTTGCTTTCGTATGTTTAACCAGCACCATGATTCTTAACCGGAATACAATTTGGCGACTAAGAAATATAACTTATATAAACATCATCCGCATGGGACCCTGCATGTTTCGGCTTGACTTGTGCGTGCGTTTAAATATTTATTTATTTATTAGAATAAAAGTTAATTTCGGTTCTCTCCAACGTCTCTATTAATTTCCCCGCCCTCTTTAATTTCCCTCCGGAAAACACTTACCTGACACAATTATTAATAAGACACACTAATTGTCTCATTTATTCACACCCGTTTAATATACCACTCGCTTAAATGATCAACTACCACCCTACACTTACGATCAAAACCATATTATAAGACGTGTCTGCGTGACTGAGCGACGATCACAGAGCAATAAGAATTCTTATAACTCTATGAGGCCGAGTGAAGTTATCGTCATACGTGATTCACTGTTATTTTATTATTTTAACAAAAACAATTCGTGTGGGGTCCATTGAGATTTGGGGTACGTTCGTTCGGAGGCTAACCTAAATTATGTCCGACAAGACCAACCATTGATAGCAGGACTTATAAGTTTCTAAATTGTATTACTCCCCATCGTTTAATAGCACTACTCTATTGGTTTCATTTCACGCCAACCCATACAATTGTTTCTGTGTAATTACTAAATAATAATAATAATAATAATATGTACGGCCCTGCGTTTTATGCGACGTTCCATCCTACCTATTACACGATCGGCCCCATACAAACCGTGAGATTTCAATGTTTGTTCAACTGCCGCCGCCAAGCTATCGTTTATTGTATTGTTAGGTAGTTAATAATAATAATACAAAAATACAAAGAAATCGCTATGATAAAGTGTAAACAATTCGTTCAGGTCGATCGGAAGAGAAGGTTAGCGTAAACCAGACCTGAATTTAAATTAAAAAAGTATTAGTCTATAATAAATATTGATGGAGTAACTTACGTCTTATACTGTATAGTGTATACACATGTTCATGGCTCGTGACTCGTGACAATTAATTTAATCGTTCAGTATGATGGACATTAAAAAATCTATATGAATTTATATTTTTTAAACACAATATAATAATATCTATTATTATCATGATGTTCCAAATAATAATATGGAAATACCTATATTAAAAGTTTTTTCAAAAACAAACTAATTTAATAACAGTCTGTGACAAAGTACCTATCGTATGACAAATA
Organism: Acyrthosiphon pisum; assembly: GCF_005508785.2. Taxonomy (NCBI): domain Eukaryota; kingdom Metazoa; phylum Arthropoda; class Insecta; order Hemiptera; family Aphididae; genus Acyrthosiphon; species Acyrthosiphon pisum. The sequence continues at coordinate 80,324,004 of NC_042495.1, read as the reverse complement.
TTTCAATAACACTTAAACAGCACACACGTATTATTGTTGTAAATAATAATTAAGTATTATATACATTTATCACAGAACATTAGCGTGGCGTCACGAAGGTTAAGTTATTCAAACCGTTTTACTGTTGTAGTGTCTTAATCATCTGAATGTCTCTCTATATAATTTACCTACCAAGACCCAGACGACAATTCAATTTCGCCAAAATTTGTTAACACACCAGTTTAGGTAAATAATAATATATTGTTATCAGTAAGTACCTACATGCAATGGATCTTTAAAACCATGTTTCAAGAGCGACTATAATATTATAATACCGTAAATGACACTATGTAAATCGGGAATGGAAGATCGTAAACATTACTTGTTTTTAGGACGATTACTATATATTATAATACTATAATAATAAGTCGATTGCAGATAGTAATGTTACGCGTTATCGCGATAAAAACATGTATATACATAATATAATAATATGTATTAATTGAACGGTTCAAGACAATTTAATGGACTATAAACAGGCCACTAAATCTTATTTAAGGGACTATTATAGCTCACTGTTTATTTATTTTTCGTTGAATATTTGGTAATAACTGCTGTTTATGCCACCCAGCATTAATTATTTAAAATTTCAATCGTGTTGACTTCGAGGGGACTTCTATATAACGGACAGACAGAATACCGAGTAGTCAATCAACCAACATTACGCGGGGTTCGATACGGCCATTTCATTATTACTAACCAATCTTAGTAATTAGTATTATATAATATTACTAATATAAACTATCATAGTAGTATCGTCGTTGGTATATTATGACAGTACTACATTCGTTATTCCAAAAAAATATCATCCCCGTTGTATGTATCTGCTGACCTTATGGGGATTTTTGTTCGAGTAATATTTTACTCGGTTCAGCTTTTGAGACATTTTCATTTAATATGATATTGTTTAATAACCCAACACCAATTTGAAGAATAATTTTCGGATGAACAAACGTGAGTTTTGTAATGTCATTCGTAGGATTAACAAAGACAGAAAATACAAGCGTAATGTACACTTAAAATCATATTTTATCGTAGTTAAAAACCAAATCAAAAAACATACATTTTAATTGATATATTTTTATTATTTTATTATTTTTTTCGTTTATTTATTTATTTTTTTTTGTAATTATTATTTTGTTTACGAATCGTATAACATCTTATAATTTTTCGTTTTCAACGACATCCATTCATCAACTTTTCGATTCCCACAATAATAATAATAATCATAATAATTATAATAATAATAATAATAATAATAATAATAATAATAATAATAATGATGATAATAATAATAATAATAATAATAATAATAAGTAAATTATTGAATAATTTCAAAATTAAATTACATTAATTGATTAAACCTAACAACATAATTTGTATGTTTACTCAACGAGAGTTTTAGGACAAAAAAATACTAAAAACAATTAAATAATGATAATAATAATTCTTAAAAGGTTAAATCATAAAATTATAACAGGAACCAATACCAAAAAATCAACTTAACAAGGTCATCAGAAATGACGCTATTACCAAAAAAATAAAATAAAATAATAATACAAATAATAACACACTCGCAAAATAAAAGTTAAGACAAAAGAAAACAGTATTTTTCATAATTTACTTTTAACCTAAACGTCTACTTGCTATAATATTAACAATACAATTTTTTGTTCAATTAATTTACACGTACATGATAAAAACAGACGAAAAAACACATTTAAAATAGGTTATAAACTATCGGACGTTATGTGATTTAATTATAATATATATATAATATATTGTATTTATAGAATAATTATTATCTAACGAAAATTGGTACATCTAGTTAATGCCCTGAGATGCTGCACCATTATTGTATTATAAAAATGTATCTATATAATCATTATCCGTATATAGGTATTTTAAATGTAATATGGTTATAACATAATAATATTATAATATGACGTTTTATATTTTGTTTGTACATTTGAAAAATATGAAACGGAGCAGAAACACAGCCTTAGGAAAAATAAAACAGAATAAAAAGCTTTGCTGGAACTTAAGAAATATAATATAAACTTAAGACATTTACTATTTTATTATAAATAAAAGGTAACAAATAAATCACCGTGAAAGTAATACATTGCACTCAATTTAACACACATAATATTATTATTATTGTTATATAATATTTATTTTTTTATTTTTTTTTACACACAAGTGTATTTATATAACAGACTATTATATTTTAAATATATTAATAAGTACTATAAATAATGAACTTTTTGGTTTGAGGTGTATTTGTGTGAATAATAATCGTATAATAGAATATTATATTATTATTATCGTTCCTGATATTTATTACTATTATTATTTTCATTATGTATATAGAGGTACCTGTATTGTATTATAAATGTTTCATGATTACCCTGCATGAGTGACGAGTGTATTTCTCTATAGTTAAGTTTAAAATCCTATTTAGAACTATTGCAAGAAATAAAATTAAAAATTAATCGTTTGCCATGAGGACGTACCTTCAAAATAGGTACGACGCATATGCCGTCTTTCGTAAACTATACTCTTATCATTCGCTTATTTGGATTGTCACAGTTGTAATGTCACAACGATATAATTTAACGTTATTACTGTAATAACGATGACGATAACGATGACGATGATATCAATGAAAGCTGTTATTAAAGTTTGACCGACCGCTTGTTGGGAGACACGTAAAGTTTTAATGTAATTTCGTTATTATAATGTTACTTCACTAACCGAATCGCTGGTAATATTACCTCCCATTAATCACAAAATTGTACAAACGTATGCGTTTTATGGCTCAGAAAAAAAAACAAAAACAAAATGGCGAACGAACAGGAACTATAAAAAAAAAAATATGTATTTTAGTGGCTTCATAATATATGAGGAACAATATTGTATAATATATTTTGTCGTTTTCTCTTGCTGATTTCGTGGTAAATATCATGTTTTTATCTCTCAAAAACCGTACGAAATGCAGTAAAACTTAAAGCCAACATGTGTGTATAGGAATCACAGTTTCACAGAAGTATACACATGATTAATAACTAATAAAAATTAAAATAAAATTACTGTAACTAAAACTTAGGAACTGTATGTAGACACCATAATGTGTTCGGCTGTATATTAGGTAATTGTATCGTTTTGATTTGTTTATCGGGCTGAGATGAAATGCTATTGTTTCGGAACAATAATTATGATTTATCTTTAAAATGGCTACGTTTTGGTCTAAAATAATATAATTAATTTTTTTTTTTAATAACGATACGACGATCACACTTATAAATATGTACACGATCAATTTTTTTTTAAAATCTAATTTACACGTTTCTTTGTATTCACTAGCTGTAGTAGTAGTAGATTTGTTTACATTTTTTTTTGTTTTCGTACCAAATTTTTTCATTATTTTTTATTGTTTTATTTCAATCCCTTATCATTAAAAACGATTATTATATGTTACACGCGCGATTACGAACCACGGCCGTACGATTCGTCCGAATGATTATATTATATTATATTATATTTATAATTACTATTATTATTTTTTATAGATAATATTATAATATACAGACATAATAATATATTATTATAAATTGATTACGAGTAAGGGCGAAAAAGAAGGATTGACAGGATTTAGGGTGGGGTGAGTTTGGGGTGGAGGTAAAGGGCATGCGCGCACATGGTTGCGGGTGAGATACAGGGTGACGGTTCAGCCGAACGCCCGTGACAACGACCACGTGGTGGACAAGGGACGCGCGCGCTCGTGTACACGACGAGCTTACGCGCATTTTCCGGTACAGGAAATCCATCGGTACACCCGACGCGAAGAACACCGCTTCGGCGAAATTATGTTCGGAGCACCGCGTCGAACGCCGCCAGCGCGTAGTCCCTAAACACCCCGTGTCAGTCTTGCTCCTTGTCCTTGTCATCAGCTTCCGGACTCAGTCTTTCGTCGTCGACGTCTTCGTCGTCGTCCTCGTCGTCGACCCCGTCATCCTCGTCACCGGCACCGGCGCCACCTCCGACGTCACCGCCGCCGTTGCCAACGTCACTGCCGCCGCCAACGCCGATCCCGCCGGCCTTTGAGAAGTCCATGGCCACTACGTCGTCGTCGTCGTCCTCGTCGTCCTCGTCGTCGACGCCGCAATCGTCGGCCCCGTCATCGTCGTCGCAGTCACCTTCACCATCACCCTCACCGTCGCCGTCACCATCAACATCGCCATCCCCCTCACCACCCGTCGTCGGCGGTTCTGAGTTGCTGCGACTGGCAGCCGGAGACTTCATCGCATAGTCCAGCACGACGGCTGACTGTAGTGGCTGGCCGCCGATCATGTCCTGCAGTCCCAAGTACTGGTGTTTGTCGGCCGCCGACATCGACGACATGTGTTGCTGTTGCTGGTGCATCAGGTGTATCATGTCTATGCCCATCGGGAACGTGGACCCAAAGTCCGGGAAGAAGTTGGGTGTCGGGAACGCAGGTGGGTTGAATCCCGGAGGCCCCAGCATGAGGTCGACGGGTTCCGAGGGTGGGTTGCACGGCTGCAGTGTCGGACCGTTGCCTCCACCGCCGTTGTTGTTACCGGAACCGTTGACATTCGACTGGCCGTTGTTGCTGCCGCTGTTGTTGTTGTTGCTGTTATTGTTGTTATTATTATTGTTGTTCTTATTGCTACTGTTGTTATTATTCGAAATGGACCCGAAGTGCAACAAGTCCAGTGGACCGTTTATGTCACCGAAACATTCTTTTTTCAACTGTTCCAGTTTTAGCGATTTACCGTACTTGCCACGCACGTACATGAGCAGACTGTTGTACGGTATACCGAAAATTCTAGAGGCCTGCGACGTGGTCATCTTCTTGTTCCACACGTGCTGTAGTGCTTCCGTGAGTTCGGCGTTCGTCCACGACCTGGGAGGGCCACCGCGTGGAGCGCTGTGCTGGCCCTTAGGACGTCCAACCGGGAACATTTTCTCTGAGAAGAAGAAAATAAAGGAAAAATTTTAAAAAACGAACGAATTAGAAGTCTCGCGCTTAAAATTGCGTTGTCCACAAGGTCATTTTACTTACTTTTCTTTTTACTCGGCGGTGGGTTGTCGAACCTCGGTTCGATCAGTTCGTTTAGCAGTGGGTTCCTACAGCCGTCCAAACCGGGAAATAGACCTGTTATAAATATGGATCACATTAGAAAAAAGTGATTGTACACACACCAATTGACATACAAAATAAAAATGCACAATCTACGATTTAAAATAATATTTAAGTGTTGTCACGTTGAGCACTTCCCACGATTTGTTACACTATGTTAGAATAATTATTTCAAAATGATAAATAATCGTCGTTGGAGTTGATGAAGGATAATACCATATTATAATATTACATTGTTGTTGTATTAATCGATCGTCACTGTTCCCGAAATTATTAGCGTAGGACGTAATATTACGTATGTAAAATATATCATTATGATTGAACACCGACACGATTGATTTATTTTGGAATTAGCAAATAGCAAGTGTCGTCTAGTAAGTAACTATACCTATTTGTAAATACGATACGGCAAAGTTGTAATAAGAAGAATGAAATAAGGACAATATAAATTAATGTAATGCTGAACTTAAGTACTTCTAAAAAAAAATTATTTTCATTTTTGCAAATTCAGTACCTCCCCTCCCCATTATAAATAATATTTGCCGTGACATTAATTCATGCGACTAGTGCAATAAAATTGTTACATGATTAATTTTTAGTTTACAATAAAAACCGTCCGAGAGAAAGCTGAATAAATATATATTAGTTACTTATATCAAAATTGTTTTAATTCTCAATTTATTATGTTGTTCTTTCAAATATTTAAACAAATTAATGGATTTTAATCGATGAACTATACTTTTTTTAAACTTTAATTTATTGAACTCATTAAATAATATAGAAATAATTAATAATATTCCAGAACTAACAATATTAATAATTATGTATATTTGGTTTTTTAATATTATGTTGTAATTGCTATTATTTATTAATATAATTACAGAATTACTAATTAAATGTATATTTTTATAGTACGCGACTGTATGCCATATAAAAACTACATTGTTAAATAATGATTATTATTAAATAGAAAACGCAATATTGATTTGCCCCTTTTATTTCAAACACCACTATACATAAAAGAAAATAATTTGTCTACCTTAAACGCCTAAAAATAATTTTATAATTTATTTTTATATTTGATGGTTTTAAAATAATTGTTTTAATGATTTTTTAGTTGTTACTAAACAGTAAACTATTTTATTACGTAATGAAAATTTTTTTTCTGTTAATCTTACCAAATTGGGCATCTATTGGAAACACTATAATAGAAAACAAAAACAAAAAAGTATTAGCTTCATGAACTCGACAAAACTAAAATGAATTACAATATAATATATATCAGAAAATTTTATTGCTCTCGTTGTTGTTACAATGGACAATTGTTATCCTACGACCGCAGGTAAGTTTGAAATAAATTATAGTATAAGATACTTCATATTACCAGAAAAAACTCATACGCATGTCGAGTGCTCTTTTAAAATAATGAATTCCAAACAAAAAATAATATAATATAATATATATATTATTATAAAAAGAACACTAAGCGCCTAACAAAAAATACATGGACACGTAATTACTTAGTGTGCTCTACCTCGTAGTCACACACACAAGCTACATTTTTGTTTTCTCTAACAATGTTTTATATTTATTAACTCAAAATATACATAATATTCAAACTTACTGTGAGGAGGTCCTTGTAGTGATAGCGACGACAACGGTCCAAAAGGCGGAAACAGCGAGTTCTCAAAGTGTGGATCCTATAAAAAAAAAATTACATATTATGAACTTCGTAATACTGTTAAAATGACTTCTGTTAAAATCCAATATTAAAGTGTATGTATTGTAATAATATGATAAGCAAAGTAAATCTATACTAACATATTGTACAACTTAAAAGCTCATGAAGGTATGCAATTTAAATACGAAACTGAAACTGACCATTTAAACTATGTTTATGACTCAAGTTGTGTATTTTTTCTTTGGAAATTAAAACCATATTTATATAGGTAAAGCACTATACTATTATTATAAATAGGTACTATTTAAAATATTTCCAAAAAAGAAACACCACTTTTAGACGAAAATCTCGGTCGTACGTTTTAGTTACTGCCAAGGGATTAATAATATTTTTTATATTCTATACGACGTATATTAAAATTTTAAAGCAACCAAAAATATCATTGTTACTTCGGTTGACATTAATAATATTTCCACGGACTTTAATTTCCAAAACGAATAAACAAACTAAACAGTAACGACGAGTCCCCGTGGTAAAGAGGGGTGAAAAAATAAAAAATAAAATGCGTAAAACAAAATATAAGTAGCGAAGACGTGAACTCACGTGTGGATTAAGTGGTATGCTCATGGGATCCGGCCCATAATAAGGGAAGTCCGGATGCCTCTGATGCTGTTGTTGGTGGTTGAGATGATGATGGTGGTGATGGTGGTGGTTCTTTTTGTTACTCGACTGGTTATTATTATTGTTATTGTTGTTTACGTTCGGGTTGCCACTGTTGGCAGTCAACTCTACCGGCAGACTTTGTCCCAAGTCTCCAATCATTTCTGATTCTTCCACTTCGACCTTCATTTGTTTCTGAAAGAGAAAATAATATCTCGTTATAAATGCATAAGCGCAAAAAAAAAAAAAAATACCACCAATTATGACATGTTTCATTAAAAACATTTATTGAATGAGATGTAAAATTGTATGTGTAAAAAAATGAAATATATTAATAATAAACTGCTAAATTGTAAATAATATAAAAGCCACAATTTTCTCTTTCTTCATCACACTTTCATTTCCTTTTTATTATGAACAATATTATTTGAACAACTATAAAACATAATTGAGTCACTTTTCTTTATAATAAAAAAATTATCAATTAATTTTATATATTATTATTATTATAGGTGTATATTTTATATCAGTCGTTCATTTAGATTTACAAGTTATATTTGAAAACTCACATTTGCCGACGGCGACGGTGTCCTATCCGGCCTTTTATTGTTACAACTTAAATTTGTCGGCATGTTTTCGTTATTGATATTTTCATTGTTCGGTGATTTTTTCATCGACAAATTTTCGGCGACATTGTTATTGAAGTTTGACGGAGAAGGTGCTTTGCTCAAATCTTGTGGACCAATCGCTTCGCCCGATCTTCGCCTGGGTCGAGCCTAAATATGCGTATACACATAATAATGTTAATAAAAATCTTTATTTAAAGGTTAAGCGCGTCATATTATATTGATATATTATAGTATATTGTCTGTATTTGACAACATGGAACGTTATAGGCATTATTGATAATTTCTCTTTTTGAAATATAATAATGGGTTCGGTTTTTCGAGACGAAGAGAAAAGAATATTGGAACACAACGAACGAAAAACCACACAGTTAGGTTAGCTAGTCACGTAATAAAATCGCAATTCACGTGCTACAGCAGTATTATAGGTACGACTTACCTGTTTCCTGCGAGGTGTCGGAGACGGACAGTTCCGGTCGCTGAACGTGATGGGTGGCAAGTGCTGTATCTGTGGCAGACGGATGTGCGAAGGATCGTACGGATTGGCTGCAGCGGCGGCCCGCAGCGGCCGCGGCGGCCTGGAAGAACATTCCTGGTGGTCGGCGACATGCGGCCGGCGGATCCGTCGCGGTGGTGCGGTGGAGGCAGCGCGAGCGCGTGGTGCGGCGGCGGCGGCGGCTGCGACTTGTTGCGCGGACTCTGCGGTGAGTCAGCGGTCCGGTGCCTGTGGTGGTGATGATGGTGATGGTGACCCTTGCCCGGAGAACTCTGTCCGTTCGTCAGCTCGTGGCCAGTGGTCGTGCCGGATTTGCTGCCGCTGGGACTGTGGCCCCTGTTGGAGTGGTGATGGTGATGGTGATGGTGGCCGCTCACGCTGTGGTGATGAGACGATGGAAGCGGTGGCTGCTGTTGCTGTTGCGACGGTGATGGTTGGACGTCCGTGGGCGTCGCCGACGACGAAGTGGGCGAATCGACAAATAACGGAATGCGCTCAGTGTGGGCCAGTCCGCGGATCTGCAATCACACAAACGTGAAAGCGATTAGCGGTCGCGATCTACGACCCACCCGATGGTAGCTAGAATCCCCTTTGCTCCCCCCCCCCACTTACCATCATCATCGTACATTCGTTAATTCGTTACAGTCGTCGGTAATATTATATAGGTACCTACGAGTTGATATGGTCAGTGATGAATGAGGACGGTATGATGACGGGTCGTACTGTCATGGCTTTACCCAGTTAAGTAAGAGGCAAAGGTTATTGCATAAGTAATCCAATTTTAGGACTAAGAATATTTTATAATGGGTTAGGTTAGTGTGTTATTTAATATTTTTATTGATTTTTAATGTTCATATCTATCCAAAGTGTAACATCAAGGTGTAAGTACACTCACTATTTTTACTATAATTTAAGCATCTTACAATGCATGCATATTTAAATATTGTGTACTTATACTTGTAATAGAAAGTAATGTCTATATTATTTCGTAGGTAGTTTATATTTGTTAAATTAACCATAACTCCAGTATGACTGAAGTATAATGAAAAAAGAAACCCAATAATGCATAATTTCTAACTCAAAACTTCCTGAATTTAATTATATTTTGGATAAAATCTTACAAACATCGAAATTCCAGTAATTTTTTATTGCCATATCTATCGGATTTTTACGAAACAAATCTCTGTCTTAATTAAACCTGTATTTTTAGGTCCTTAAACGTTTTTGGTAGATATTAATGAATCTGCTCAAAAAAGCAAAAGTACGTTTTTTTAATATAGAACAAACTACGAACGCATCAAATCAATGTTGCAAATGTATAGCTGCTTAACTGCAAACTAAAATACTATATTATAGTATACCCATATCATGAGATCGATACAATTATATTTCAATTTTATAATCCTCTTAAAGTTTGGCTTGTACAAAATGTTATGCAAGTAAAAATAATAATATGGTCATCGATACTGTGAGGGGTTTACGTTAAAATCCGAAAATTTGTCTTATTAGGTGTATGTACATACAATTTTTAGGTCTTCCGGATAGCACTAATAATATTATAATGTTTACGTACTTGTAGCGTTTCAGCAGCCTGTAGCAACAACGGCAACTGTTCCTGGCCAACGTTAATCTCCCCTTTGTACATGAAGTGTATGATGGCTCTCATCTCCCAGTCAGGAAGGTCCTTAAGCACGATCACAGGATGTTTGCACGGGGTTTCAGAGAATAGCCTTTGAAAATATGGACTAGGAAAAACATACGAAATAATTAAAAAATAATAAAGATATATTATATTCCCGAGATAAAAGTCTCGTGTATAAATTTGGGTAGGTACCTGCAAGCGGATAAGACGACTTTGTGGGCTTTAAACTGAGTCTTTTCACAAACCAGTGTGACGTCCACGAGAGTTTCGTTTTGTAGTAGCACTTCGATGGCGTCCATCATGTGGACCAGGTGATTGTTCCACCGAAGGCTGTACTGTGGCGTGTCCATATCCGTCAATAACTGCATAGAAAAAAAAAAATAATATTGTTAGAATATATAATCAACTGCAATTTTCAGTAATTGTACAATAGCCGAGTTATAGTTTCTCATTATTGATTCGACTTCATTAAAATAATACGTGATGATATTATAAAGTAATACGTATTTGCTTTTTCGACCAGAAGGCCGTAAGATTATAGTAAGATATAAAAATAAGTTATTTCGGTACATAGAAGAAATAAAAGAGTGGAAAAAAATTATAATCATGGTCAAAACATTTTTTTTTTATAAAAACCATGGAGTTTGATCACATTAAATAAACAAAATAACAATAATTGTCTACAATATTTTGTGATGACATATTGTTATTATTATAGATTATTTATTGTTAATGAGACGGAATAGTTGATTGAAATGAAATGCATGCAATATGCAAACATGTTGTCTTCGAAACACTGTGAAAACTGAAATGAATAGGTATGGTAAAAAGAAAATAGTGTCATTTACATTAGAAAAGGGGGCCTAAACTGTATAATGACAAAGTATGCCTCAAAAGGGCGAAAAGTACATTAAAAATGACGCTGTCGTAAATTTTATGACCTAAAAGTCTTTTTAAGAAAAAAACTTTATGCGAATAGTTTGTAATGACGGTAAACTTGACATTAAAAACACGGTAAATCAGATTTCTTCATTTTAGAACAATAATAAATAAAACTTAAATGATGGCTGTCATTTGTTTGTGCACAATTTACAATTTTTAAGTTCTGAGTGAAACGAACAATTTGTGATTGGTATTATAATACATGGTTTTTGTTTGTTTGTATTTTTCATGCAAAAGTTTCAAGTAATTTATCGTTTCAAAATCGAATTTAGTTGATATTATATTGAATGTTCAGTTGTAAATATTTTATTTATCTATAGGTAAATGCAAAGAATCAGAAAATATTACATAGATACCTACAATCATAGTTGTTATGTTTAAGACACAATGTTTTGAACAAATGGTTTTAAGCATGTTTAAAACATTTGTTAATTATTGTTTAAAATGTATAAGACATGTGTCTTAAACCCTTAACGACATATTGTTTGAGTCTTAAACTGTTTTAAACTGTTTTAAATATACTGTTTAAAACACTGTCTTAGTGTTCAACTAAAAGTTGAGTTCAGAATATATACATTTTTTTAACGTACCGAATATTCAATAATTTTTTTAAAGTTATATCCCAACACAACACTGTACCAAGGTGATTGAAGTCAGACGAACGACACGAATGCCGGCATTTATCAATTTCCGTGATATAACATAGTATTTGGTTAACACTTTTAAATACAACTTTAATATTTTGTTAAACGTAGATTGACTGATAATGAAAAAACTCATGGTATGGACTGACCCTAAAAGTTCACTATCACTTACAATAATAAAAATCTAACCAAATCCATGTTTTAACCAAACTATGATACCCTGGCCCCGGGGCCAATAACTATTCCCTTCGGGCTTCGACCGACTCCCTTTTTATGAGCTACTGACGTTTATAACAACGTTTGTACAATTATTATTATTATTATTACGGAATTATAAACCAATTTTTTGTCAAGGTGTAAAATTCTTCCACAGGAACGCAACACATCGTGTGGTTAATCGGGTAAAACGTATACAACTAGATTAAGGTGACATTCAATTTAAACAGTATATAAGTCATTATCCCTGGCGACGAAAGTTTAAGTTTTAATAAAGTCGAAACGTATAGGTACCTTTATAGTAACTCGTGGGCGTGTATACCTGCCTATTATTATATTATTACATAACAGTCATATTGTTTCGAATATTTGCCTCTTACACAACATATTGTTTCACTGGAAACGAGCATAATAATAATATCTAATATGTAATACCTATAATATCATATTATAACGCACTAACAACTTACATGTCACAACACCACAGGCTGCAGGTATATAAATACTCTTAATTATGTAAAAATCCCACGTGAAGACAAGAAACTAATGCAAGGTTATTTTCATGTGTAATTATTATTATACATTTTTACACTTAAATTTTTAAGTGAATTATAAGCATTTTTATGCTACATTATATACGCAAAACATGTGCTAAAAAAATTGAAATACAGTAAAAACCCTTCATACAGTCACGGATAATTTTCTTAACATTAGGTTTCATAATATGATGAATCCCCTTAATTTTTAAACTTACAAAGCTAAACGTGGAGCATAGATTTGTTATGTCACGCACTTGTAAGACGGGGACAACGAATTCGTGTGCAGCGTCCTCCTCTTAATATAATTTATTACGACGTTCATCGAGGAGAGCGAATGTATAATATAAATGTATGAATAATTGTGTACAATGACACCCTTTGCTAATACAATATTATGATATCATAATCGATACGCAACTTGTGGTAAATACACATAATAATATTATGTCCGTCGGCGAGACTTGATTGTGAAACGTACTTAAGTGTTTTCCGATAATATGTACTTAAAAAAAAAAAGTCTTTGCACATATTTAGGTTAACGCTATCTCAGGGGCGCCCATTTGGGGGGGGGGGGTGGGTGGCAGGGTGTGCACTCGCAAATCCTGTAATTTTGTTGTCCAAAATTGGCCTAGGCTTAATTAATACTATGGCCAGATGGCCTTCAGTTTGCCAATCTTAAATTGTGCATGCACTGCAGCTATTCACTGATAATCATAAATAATATTATAATATTGTGTTCTTTAATTTGATAATTGATAAATTGATATCGGTATCACTTTATCCATTGGCACACACAAATATGTGTAAATGGTAAGTGGCTACTGACAGGGGTGGACTGGCTATTTTTGGCCCGGGGTGCAAAATTAATTAGGGGCCCGTAATTTTTTTTCAAATCTACCTAAATTAGGAAAGAGCCCTTAGTTTTATAAGTAAATATAAAAAAAAAAATTAAGAATAACATGTTGTTTATTTGTAGAGATGTTGAAATATGTTATTTTATTTTTATTTTGTATAATACCGTATTATACCAGTATTATACCGTATACCGACTGTGGTAATATATATCTATCCTATCTAAAAATATCTTTACTATACACTATACACTATACAGTATATACACAGAATGTATGAACGGTAAAATGTAACTGTTAACTATAAAAATATGTTTTTATTAAGTATGTTTTTGATATTGTAATGAATCTGTAATGAAAAACTGAAAACACTAGAAACGTTTTTTTAACGATTGGTCTGGAGGTGGGAAAAAATTGGCCTCTTTAATTGTTTGCACACCTTAAAAAAAACTGAAATGGCGCCCCTGCGCTATCTGAGTCCGTAATAATTAGAAGAGGTTTTTTGTGATACGCAGAGGTCCACAAAACTTACGTACTCTGCACACAATAATATATACAATATCCGATCGTGTTTCAAGAATATTCTTCAAATAATCTTTCAATGTATTGTCGCAATTCCGTCGCGCGTAAAAAAAATTCAACCGTTCACCCGTCTCATCGGCGACGACAATATTATGTTTGCCTACAAAATAATAATATATTGTCAAGACTTATAATATTATATGTAACAATTGTGCACTACATGTCTCTTTCTCTATATATATTATACACACTACAATATTATTATAATACATGCCATGCCGATGGCATAGCATCACGACAATGCGATTTCCATACTACGATATACATATAGGTACGTATTATTATTATTATTATATAGCGCGCAGTATGCACTCACGCGATAACGATGTACATATAATATCATAAAGTGCAACAGATATGAGGTGTGCATATTATTATTATAAAACAAAAAAATGCACACGAGTGGACTGCAATGTCGGTGAAGAGTGCAGGAAAAAAACCTAAAAATATTACTAAAACGGTAAAACATTATACCTATAATATTATCGTTTACGGTCTCATACTATTATTATGTAACTTTTGGTATCACAACTGAGGTAGGAACTACGATAGTATTACTTCCACCACATATTATAGACTTATCTCGGTAATCAGTACAGGTGCAGTGCATCAGAAACAGTCGACGGATGGATACCCCTTTGGCCGGATAGTGTTGCATACCTATTCGTATTATTAGGATTTTTCGAATAGACGCGAATGACGGGGAAGAACCGATTTTTCAACAATATAGGTGTAGACGTCGATTTTAATTGAAATAATATAATTGTGTTCATTATTAGTGTAATACAATATAATATTATAAAAGACGTATAGAACAACTCGGAACAGAGGTGTGATGCGGTAGTGAAACGTGAAAAGACGAAAAATCGCGTACCATATTTCGGAAATAGGTCTGCAACTTCAGCCCTTCGTATTGTAATGTTTCCATGTTGAAAATATCGTATGATAATACCGAGTGGTTCGAGTGCGGTGTCTATAAAATTGTTACCTACCTTTCGTGTGAACAATTTAGAGTTATACGTGATCATACCCCCCACTCACATTTTTGTTGCGCAAAACGATTTAGACCACTGCTTGACATTATTGACTATAAAATATATACATTAGGGCTTAGGTAGGCATGTTGTAGTACAATATACACGAACGATTAGTGATCATGTACCGCCACTATGCATTATATATTTATATTGTTCTTCTTCGTGCATTCATAATGCGTGTAATTAATAGACGGACGGGTGAAGTCGATTTGGTCGACATGAATAACAACGCGTAGTCCGGTGTAAATACACAGGTATATAGTCGGGTATCTATAGTATACCGGGTTAGCTGCAAGTATCACTACCTAGGGTCCTAGTAGGCACCTACTAGATACTCATAGAAAGTATATATATATTACCTATACTAGCGAGTATTATAATTTACGAGAATAAGTCGGCTGCGGATTAATTTGTCTGTCTAAAAAAAAAAAACAAAAACAATAAAAAACGATTTCATTCTTTGGATTGTTTTCCAACGATTAGTGCAACCCCCCCCCCCCCCCACTCCGTATTGCCAGCGTCACGTATATGCATGAGATAATATAACGTTTCATATAATATCGATAACCGCATGCTAACGACAGGGGTCGGGATGGCGGTCAGACGTCACTTTTAATCACAATAACGTACCAGCACTATAAAATAATATATTATATACAATATTATAATAATATACAAGCTGTGTATTATGTAATATAATAATTAATAACATTATAATTGTGGTTTAATACATTTGTGTGAATATTTTATTTAACATAAGAGGTAAAGTTAGCACTGTTATTATACACCTTATGTAGGTGCAATAAAATATACGATTGATGAACAGACCTATAAAGGTGACATTTGATATTTAAGTACACGCATGAACAGAAAGTAAAATCCAACGGATCACACAGCGGTTTTATAGATGTAATCGATTTTTTAGTTACCTAAGTTTGTTTGTATTATAATATATTGTATGCATTATGTATACACACATAATACTGTAACATTCGAGAATCGTATGTTTTTATCGGAATTTAATATAGACGTGAATTAAAAACTATATTATGAGCTCGTAGGTTTTTATAACAGTAACGTAACGCGATACCTGTTGTCGAGCTTAAAGAAAATAAAAATAAAAAAACAATTTCAAAGCAATATAATAACACACGTAGTAAATATAGAACATTTCATCTGATTTATTAATATACATATCTATCTTAAACATATTTTACATAATATGTCGTGTTACAGAATATAACGATAATAATAAAAATATGAACATGGTTTTACAGTAGTTGGTAAAACCAACCATTTTCACACATCAAATTTAAAAAAAATAAATCAAAAACAATAACCTTGTCTATGTATGTGGGTAAAAACAATGATTGTATAATTCTAAAAGCAGAATAAAACAAGGAAATTGTTAGAAAATTGTTTAGAATGTATCGGATACTATAATTCATAAATGTATAGCAATATAATCATTACCTACTTAGTGAATTAAAGAATAGTAGAATTAACATTATACATTATATTTTAGTGATTATATACTTTCATCCCCAATAATAAGATATCGAAATAACTATTCCTTAAACAATATAGAATAAAAATGTCAAGATATAAAATTAATATTATAATACAAGTATTTTTCATTAAGTGTTTTATTGTCAGATATACGATATTTATTATAGGTACCTAACATAGTTGTCAATAATTATGATTTATTGATTTACTTGTTATCTGCAATTATTGTTATAATTTCTAATATTATACAAGTAATGACTTCTTATACATTGGAAATTGAAAGAAATACTATCTCTTAAAACGTAAACAATTTACATACTTAATATAACTGGGTAGTGGGTACTGGGTAAGTATAATATTACATATGTGTGACGAATTATAGTAAATTATAATTTACAATC
Organism: Acyrthosiphon pisum; assembly: GCF_005508785.2. Classification (NCBI taxonomy): domain Eukaryota; kingdom Metazoa; phylum Arthropoda; class Insecta; order Hemiptera; family Aphididae; genus Acyrthosiphon; species Acyrthosiphon pisum. Next base: position 80,306,975 of record NC_042495.1, on the reverse strand, counting down.
AATAAAATATGTTTTTACTAGAAAAAAAATAATTTTAATAAAATAATAGTTGTAGGATTTAGTAATAAATAATAAATAATTTGAATAAATTTACATTATAGTATTAATGTATAAATTAATTTACTAAAAATAAAAATCTGATTATATAATTCAAATTACAAAAGTTGTTTTTTTAATATTTTATTCTGTTTAAAAATACAATTTTTTGCCTATATCACAATACAAAATATATAGGTAGGTATTGCGTAATTTCTTAAAAAATGTTTTATAATATTAATGTATGCCACACCGCTTGTAAATGTTTCATACCTTTTTCATTGCAAACTTAATATGATTTAAATAATAATAATTATTTAGTTTTCGTAGTATAATCAGTGTACCTCTTAAAGTTTTAAAGAGAGTCACATTTTATTCACCTACCCGAGGACTGAATATTTATTGTTTGCCTCTGCAGTTTTTGAGCCACTAACAAGCAGGACCCGTGTTTTTAAACGTGTTATTTACTTTCATATACTATAAAGCTTTAATTTATAAAAGTTTTTTTTTAATAGAGATATAAGTTCTGTCTGTCAATTTGACTATGGGTAATTTTTTTTTACAATGCAGCTTTATTTTGTTAATTTTTTTTTAAGCATGTAAACTTTAGATTTATTTTTTGTAAATACTTTTAATATGTAAAAATACAAAAATATTTAACAACAATTAAAATTGGTTATGAAAATGAATAATGTTAAACCGAATTCAGAAAGATTTAAATATACAATGCAAACTGATGCAGATAGAATAGTTGTATTATATTCCACATAATATATAATTTATTACGAAAAAAAGTTATACTAACAAAAGAAAAATTTAAGAAGTTATGTGTTTTTGGTTAGTATTTTACTATATTGATAAAGTTTCGTGGCCCAATTATCGGGTCAGTGTTTCGTCAATGAAATATCTATAATATAGTTTGGTATAAAAGGTTAACTTGTGATTCAATCACTAGTCTCACTCGTTGCAAATTATCTAATAATATTTAACTTAAAGCTTGTAAAGTTTCTAATGAAACATTTGAATTATACTAAAATTTGTTTATTGGCGCATTGAAGTATAGGTACACATTTAAATACTTACATATTATATAATTTCAAAGGTTTAAATTCAGATTTTAAATGCAAAAAGTGTCCAGTTTATATATGAATGTCTTACATGAAAGTTTTAACATGATTGCATGGACATAATGTTTAAAATCTATATTGTCTATTATTAATATCGATTAATTGTAAAAACTTGTATGCGTTTTATCGAGGACGGACCATAATTTTCGACTAATATTCTACTTCGAGACACATGTCCAATGCCAACTGATTATAAGTATGTATCTATATATTAACATATAAAATGTATACTTGTTTATATCTGTATATATATATATATACGTTTGCAGTCTGCATAATACTGCAACAATTCTCCATGAGACATTATAATACGACATTACGACTTACAGTGTATACCTACGGACTATACAGTGAGGTGTTCATACGATTTCCCTTTTTTTTCTATTTTTTTTGCCGTGAAAATCATTTCCAAGGTTTCTATTATCTTTACAGTAATACATAAATTCGTAGAACACAAAAGTGTACAGCAATAATGTTTCACACTCTTAGAATAAAAACTATGTGTTTATAATATGTTTTTTTTACATATCTAGCTCCTGCTCTACTTTACAATTATAATTATATTAATCGCCATTATATTATTATATAATATTATATGTAGATATAGTATTATTTATTGTATAGTATGTGTCAAATAGATTCTTAAAATTTAAATGCACCTATATACAGTTAAATTGTTACGGAAGCTATTATCGTTATCAATCTATTATTAATAACATATAGTGATATAATTATTTGTCTATACTTACATTATGCATTAACGGCACGTGAAGTGTGTTAGTGCGTGCCTACCGCACAATTATAAACTTATGCAATAACTGCATAATTAAAGATTTCAAAATGTTCTAAGTTTTTTAATTATATTACAGCTGACTATTTTTTTAAAGTATTATTTTGATAGATATTTATATCTTTGTTTTTATTTTGCATTGAACACAGACAAATTCAAAATATTGCTATCAATCCAGCGTAATTAGATAAGTGTAAGATGCAGGGAAGTTGGTAATATATATGGTTGTACTGTAAGCGGACAGTTACTACTTAAACTTACTATTTTCCTGCCCCTGTTAAAACGGAGACGGAAGCCCCAAATCTATAATAGCCAATAGGTTTTTGGACTTTAACATACCTAATAGTTGTTTCAAAAATAAAATATGTTATTCTTGATTCCTTGATACATTGTGGCTATCGGATAAGTTTGTTTTCGGTAGGTAAGCCATTATGTAATATAATATTTTATGTGCGATTAACAATTTCATTTCATTGTCTATAGTGCGAAATACTGTTTCATTGGTGTTTAACATATCGAAAAGTATATTATAATGAACTTATAATTTGCCCTAAAACGATTAATCGCTTGAGCCTTGAGCATTAATTTGTTTTGTTTCCGTTGATAACGTCTAAGTACCAACGAGTAGCCAAAAATACAAAAAATCCGAAAAATATGGCTAAAAAAGCAAAGACACCACCCGTGAAGCGTTCAGTGTTGCGGAAAATCCAATGAAACATATTAGGCGAACGTAATAAATATTTTACTCGTACTGGGAAAAGTTTCACGAACCACTGGCTGATTTTGTATTCGGTTAGTTTGGAAGGGCGAGTATCATTGCCCATTGGAATATAAATTAAAGAGCTTATGCCCATTATTCGTTGCAGAATATACCCACAAGGCCGCGGTTATACATTGGTGGTTTTTTTTTTTACTCAAAGATGGTACACGTCAAACTTACACGGGAACGATACAATGTAAATATAAATTATAATATATTATATAAATCGATGCCACAACTACCATCATCTGCCAAGCGATATAATATTCCGCGAAATACTATACATAAAATATATTATTTTATGCGCGTACTTATATAAAATATAATGCTGTTATCCAACTGGTATAAACCATATTATTTCATTCGTCGACTCCTCTGACCGACTTTCGGTGGATCCGACGTAGGTATTTCGGAATTTCGATACCAGCTATATCCACATGGAGGTGATTGATTTTTTTATGTGCTTTGAAGTCTTTCCAAATTCCACTCGAAGCGTCAACTCGCGAACCGGTGGTGATATGACCGTGACGTCCGTCATAATATAGGCACGATATTATTAGGATATACCCATATACCACGGGGATCACCGATTATTACTACTATGTAAAATGAAATACCATCCGCTATTAAATAGAGTTTACAACAGTCGGGTGGCGAGTGCAGCGTGAATAAACTGTACCAAAAAACCGTACACAACAACTAGGTATTGAATTATATTAACATTTAAAGCGATTTCGAAGCAAATCAATTTACAAACAATTTCGGCCTTTAGACCACGGATAACAAACGATTGATAGTTATACGAATACCAAAATATTACCAAATCAATACACCTAAACCTATAAAAATATATTTATCGAACATCTACGTCTGAACACTTGACCATCACCTCCAGAAGGTTGCAGAAAATCATCACTGAATCCAAAAATTCATCACTAACCGGAAAATATTATAATACGACCTGCGAATTGGTTACGATATAAAATAGTAAATAATAATATTACACATTGTATAGATGTAATATATTATATTTATTATACCTCACGTGTTTATGGAATTGTCAATGCACATTAAAATGCTATAGTTTACATGCGTCTTAAATAGTAGGATTAAGAAATAGTTTAAAACCAAAGTGATAATTCGAATGTTTTTTACTGTACAATTTTATACTATATCTTCCGTGATCAAAGAAGTTACCATATATAGTATTACTATAATTTTGCTGGTTTCCCGCCGAACATATTACTTACCATTAACAATTTATATGCATTGTGAGGCGCAAATCCAGTGAGGGATTTATTTTCCTAATTTTTTTTTTCTTGGAAATATTATAATATATTATGTATTATGTATTTCTTATAAAATAATTAATGAAAATGTTGATGTTGTTATCAAAATTTATTTATAATGTTAGGTTTCTATAAAATATTATGTACTAAAATTACAACTGTATTTTCTGTATAAAATATAATCCCTTCTTCACCATTTCAGATTTCTAGATCCACGCCTAGGAATTTTTAATTAGGAAGATAATTCGATTTTTTCAATCGAATCAAACAATTGATGCACATTAGTCTAATTCCAATATTAAAAATCGTTTATGTGCACATATCTTCCGAATTAACTTAATGAGCATTAACGATCGCATAGACACACGGTATTTTATTATACCAGATCATCCGATGTCCAGACACTTAAATACCATAGCATACCACTATATTATACCTAATGGTCATGAATGATCGAGGTATGTGGGTAAACGATTTATATAGAAACGTTACTGACTAAATAAATAACTACAGTTAGGTACCAAGACGTGTAGGACCTATAATATTTTTATACTCGATCGCCGATCGAAGTATATTATAATATAATTCTTATGCCTGTTTAATCTTGGAGCTTTTTACTGCGCCGTTTTTAAAAACGCGGACCAGCGAGATCAAAACCCTATAACAGTGCGTAAGGCGATTCGTTCTAAATTGTAATTCTGTAAATTTTTCTACATTTTACAGGAAATCGAATTTCATATTTAACTTTACGCGCATTCTTACAAGTTACGGTGCATTAGTTATTCAATTGTTTCGATTACCTCTAGTCATTAAACCTTTATGTATTGGTTTTTATTAAATCACAATGTATAACGGTAAAAAAATGGCCTTTGAAAGAAAAAAAAATGTCACTTCACATTATAGTGTCTTTCAGGCTAAACATTTTAGTTGAACGACGGCCGCGAATAATCATATTCCTGCATTTGGTGGTATCTGATTCCTAGCCGGCAGCCACACCTCCATTATAATATAATAGCCGTGCATATTTTCGTGCGGGAGCGAGGGCCAAGGATCTATAAACGCCGGTCACCGCGGCCGCAAAGACCTAAGCTGCACCGCGCTACCCAAACTATAGATATACTACCATATTATTATACCGTATACCACACCACGCACGCATACCGATCGTAACCACGGTATAGTGCGTACATAATATGCGCATATACTGCAGGCTGCTTTACCTGGTCGGCTGTGTCGGCTGCGGTGGTCGCCGGTAAAGCGGCACCGAACGCGGAGGATGTCGAAAAACCTGTTGCGCGGTCGCCAATACGGGAAAAACCGTGCAGTGTATGCCTCGGTATACTACACGCTTTGAAGACTGTAAGTTGTTGTAGTTGTTGTGCACGTGAGTTGGTGGTGGTGGTGGTAGTGGCGGACATTGGCAGGGCCGTATTTAGGGTAGGGGAACGGGTCAACTGCAGCAAGAGGGCTGTTGTATCGGGTGGCTATTTATATTTATTTTTTTTAAAATACCATTGTTTTAATCTTCTCATAACTTTTTTGGATTATTTCCTAAAATTAATATTATATTTTGTAACTATATATTTTATAAATGTATAATATTAGATATAGGTAATATAGGTATTAGCATAAACGTCATATAGCTGCAGTTTAAACATTTAAAATGATATAACTCATTAGTCATCATCTATTATTATGGTAATATTATAATATTACAAAAGTCACAATTCAGGAAAAAAATTCAAATTTTTTAGTTATTGGTAATTTTTTTTAACAAAAGTTAATTTTATTATAAATATTTTATAACTCATTCGTTGTTTTTTGTTGTCCCTGCGTGATAAATTCCTAAATACTGCCCTAGACATACGTTTCTCGTGACACTCATGACAATCACGTCTTTTAAACTATTCCCGGTCATTTTTTTTCGTTTCTGGCCGCATTTTACCGCCTCCATCGTGATTTTTTTCAAAAGTGTGTGTGTGTGTACAGTTTGCGGCACGTGAATATATGGTTATCGATGTGGTGGTTGTACGATGGTGAGGGGGGCTGGTGGCGTTAGGATAATAATATCTGGTCGCGCTAATGAAAGCTATTAAAATGCGAGCGAGTTCTTTTTCGTTTTCTCTTTTACTCATACTTATTTCGGTTTACCACCCACCCCCGCCACCACCACACACAGCGCTCGCGGCTCTTCGACCCACCCCAACTAAGGTCCCGCCACGCCGCACCCCCGCCCAATTTTTTCCTCTTTTACTCCCAAGTAACACCCACCCATTCGACTACCAGCGCGCGCGCACGTTCGGCCACGTCCCCTCGATTCTCCTTTTTCTTTCAGTTTTTCGTATTTTCTTTTTTTTCCCCCATCCCGCTGCGCCCTTTTTCTTCTCGCGCTGGAGTACGACTCAACTCTTCCCCGCACCACCCTTCAAACTGTTCGACTCGCGCCAACCAGTCGCCGATATACCTATACCTGGCCGCCGACGCCACAGCCGCTAATCATCATTCGATAACCACGACTATATCATTATACGATTGTAGGTCCGCAATTTATCGATAGTATAATAAAATTTATATAAGTTAGCTAAGTGCTCGTTAAGCATCCATCCCCGAACCATCTGCTCTTCAAATGGTTGCGTAGATATTATATTATACCGTCCCTACAACCGATGATAACGGGTGATTGGGGAGGGGGAGACCTACTTTGGTGACCTCAGATGGATATTCTACACTAAATTTACGATCCACCGAGAACACCAGCTATATGGTCTGAATACGCATTTTGGACGTTTATCGTAGACATGCACGTACGACGGCGAGGGTATGATCTACGTCCTAAAATAGTGTGAAGTGCGACGGTCGATATGGTAGCAATATGCTAACAAAACTATAAAATATATAAACATTAAATGTAAATGTATATTTTCAACGGATTGATCCCGTCGAACAATTTTGCTTTTGCATTGAAATAGGTAAGTATTAATATATTGAGTGCAGTACCTTCGAAATGTCTAATATTTCTATGCATTTTATTATACCTATAGACCTACTCGCAATGCGCGAACCGTTAACCGATACGCAAACGCGCCAAAAGGATAATATGTACATCGCATCCAACATAATATATACATTATTATAGTTAGACATTTTTGGTGAGTACAGGGTAGTTTGATGAGTGGTTCTATACTGCAATAGAAAGGAAGTAGGTCTCAGGTTTTTGTTTTTTTGCTACTTAAGTTGCCATAATTATGTGTTTCAGATTACTTCGTCGGAGACTTCGCTGCGAATCTAATAATATATTATAATAATAATATTTAATGTTTAGACAACAATATTATACATACCGTAGACAATATCGTAGACGAATGGTGTGGGTATTACTTGTATTCATTTTAAAACCCGAATTCACATGAATGTATATGATTATGTATTATACTTTTTAAACGAAAAAAGAATGCGAACCTGCCAAATCCTCCCGGTAAGTCGAAATTACATTCTCAAGGTGTAATATTTTTCATCGACGTTAATGATAATAATAATATAGTATATACCTAAAGTATACAATATTATTATATTAGGTACATTATATTATAGTAAATCATCACGACGTTTGATTACGATACATCAACGTTACCTACACCTATCATTTAAACCGACGATTACTGTACAACTTTCTCATTAGTAGGTACCTATTGCTATAGGTGTATCCTCTTAAATTCGATTTCACACGCAGTAACCGATAATGACTGACATTTGCGTTTTTTTTCTTTGAGTTACTTAATAATAAATAGGTTTTTATTTCCATCATTTTTATTTTTCATTAATTCATGTATGACCACAGCTGTGGCGCTTTAACCGAGAACTTGCTTCGAATTATTATACATTATTTAATTTAAGTAAAAGATACCTACGTATATTTTAAAATATTGTTGACTAAGTCAATAATTTTAGTATTGAAACACGGGAAATTGTAATCCAGGTGATAATATACGTTCTCGTTGAACTCTCTCGAAATCAGTCAATACAAAATAGAAAAAAACGTACCTACATCTATCTTATAAAAACAGGGATTTCGTGTAAATATGTTAATTAGTGATAATTTAAATAATATTGAACACGACGCGTAAACAATGTCATTACGTGTTTAAAACTGGTTTCGGAACAATGAGTAAGTAGTCTCGGTTAACCATACTCAAAGTTTGATATTTGTTTCTATTAACTTCAGTGACACGGAATAAATTAAATATAATTAAAGTTATCATTTATTACCAATAGTTTTTCATTTTCCAAAATGTACCACGTTTTAAATGTATCATAAAAATACGAATTCATGTTCTTATTATAGGTACTACCTAAATAGGTAAATATGTAAATTAAATTTGCTTAAACTGTTGGAAATTAATTATGAACTACAAGTATAATATTTCAATAGCACCATGTACGAAACAACGGGAACAACCGATTAAATAAACATTAATCAAACATATAAATTTCATGATAAATTACTGTCTACAACTGTGTACAACTATCTAGAAGCATTATATTTAAATGAAATCGTATCTACTAAATAGGGGTTTAAAAAAAAATACGATAAGCTATAAAACACGTTTAAAAACAAAGTAAATAGTATTTATTGATACAGGTATTTTACAGAAAAAAATAATTTAGTAGGTATTTATATTTTTTCAAGCATTTTCTTATATATTAGGTAGGAGTAATTGATTTATAATTTTTTTTCTAATATGGACAAATTCTATAAATTTATAGTGGATTTGAATTATTAATAGTTGAGTAACTACTGAAAATACGTGAAGAAATATAAAATATAAAAATAATACATTATTATTGTTTTATTTTATAAATTTAAAATGAAAAAAAGTTAGCTAATAAGTATCGTACAATTTTGAAAAATCAAACATTGTATTATTATTATTATTTCAATTCATGAGAACCGATAATATAGTGCGTACAAATCGTTATGTTCCATATTATTATTAATATATTACTGTTTCACATAACTTAACTCTATACCTAATATTATATACCTACCTACTAATATTATAATATTGTTACGCACATTGTACAACGCGCATGGAGTTTATTTTGTCGGTTAATCTCGTCAATGTATCATATTATTTAAATTTTAAATCACAATATATTTGATTTGTTTTAGGTATACTTAATGATATTGTAGAAAACCCGTACCACGCGTCTGCACCACCAGGACGAAAAAACTTCCGGTGGTAATAATATAGTAAATCGTAATAAAAAGGCTACGCACACATTTCAAATGTTACCGCGGAAAATGCCTTTTTTTGGCGGGAATTTCCGCGCTTTATTTTTACATCAACCCGCGTATACTCTGTACGTCTATAGGGACACAACATAATATTATATTTAGCTGCACACTTGCATATCGGTTTTTTATTCGGTTTTTTATTTCGTATTGTTATTATTATTGTTCGTGTTTGTTTTAACGTTTATTGCTGCGATAAACCAATAGCCATATAATATTTGAATTCGATAAATAATATAAATTATTATTATCAATTACAATTTTCAAAGTGCGTACAATATGTACATCATATTATACTATAATATCGTAATAATAATAATATTATGTATTATGACGGGTTTTATTTTAAATCGATATATACTTATTATTTACGCGTATGAGTGAAAATGGTGCACCTATACCTACTTAATATGATTTTAATTACGATTTAAGTAAACACACTCGTTGGTCGTGTTTACGGGTAAATAAGATAATGTGGTATGTTATTCGTTAAATTAATATTATTGGTTTACATACAATATTCCGTGTTTCTATCACTGAATAATATTACGCGCACTATCACTATGACGTAAATATTGTGATATCCCAATAAAATTTATTGGATAAATTTTTCGTAAAAAGCTACGACGATATATTTATAGAATCATTAGGCAGGTGGTACCTAGCTGGTATTGTGGTATTCTTATAACGCTGCGTAGCCAACATTATTAATATTGTATAAGCTAGGTATCCAAAACTATGACTTTGGTATGCCGAAAAATAGGTGTTACGCGTCTCAAATAGGTTTCCAAAAAAATCGAAAGACCCATCTTACTATCGTATTATAATATTATTGTAAGTCGACTACGATTATAAAACCAAAAAAAAAAAAATAACGACTCCGTTGCTCGAGCGAAATCGAATTACTAAAGTATAAAACGGCATCAAAATTGGATCTTACCCCGTTCTGAGAAACGTCGATCACTTCCAAATCCGGTCGTCGGTCGATCATTTTGGACTGGCGTCGTTTTGGTCAGCGTGAGGTGAATAGACGCGATAAACGGCGAATGTATTATTTTCAAAACCGTTTCGGCGGGTCTCGTCTTCGTCGCGGCGAGAAACGAAAAACCGAAAACGAATCAAATTCAAACGGTCAACCCGCCGACCGCAGGCCAATCGAACAGTGTCCGCGGAACATTGTCGTCGGCGGAGCTGCTGCGTACGGTGCAGCACCCTTCACCCACTCACACACAGACACTCGCGATTTTCAAAATATTATTGTTTCGCGTCGTACTAGATACGACAATAATTATAATATCGAAGCCGGTGAAGATGACGATAATAATTAATAATAATAATGATAAGAATATTATAAAAATAATAATAGATGACGATAGTAATGTTTAATAATAGTAATAATAATAATAATATTAATGATAATAGTGTATACGGGATGTGAAAAAGTAACGAGGAGAAGTGAAGAATGAACGCGACGCGTGTACGAGCGAACAGTGAAACACCTCCGTCCGCGGAAGACGCACGTTAGCGTGTGCCGAGGGCAGCGGCATGTGATGGTTTTAACATAACTAGTTGTATGCGTGTGCGTGTGCCGACCGACCGACCGAGCGAGCGAGCGAGCGTGAGCGTGTGCGTGTGTGTGCGCGCGTGTATTTGCATGCGACCGCCCTCCTCTTCCTCCTCCGCCGGCAACTCGTCATTCACCGCCACCGCCGCCGACGACGCCGCATCGCTAACCCGCCCCCGCTGGTTCCTCGTCGCCCTTCACACGTCACGCCACCACCGCTGCCGCCGCCGCCGCCGCCTCGCCACGCACGCCACTAACGCCGTCGTCGCGGCGGCGGTCGACTCGGCACTGTACGGCGGCCTCCCCGCTTCGAGACGTCTTGAAGGGTTGGCTGACCCGCCGTTCGCTTTAATATACGACAGTAATAATAAAAACAAACGATAGCAAACGATAAAAGCGCACTCGGTCGGTCTACCCGCGGCCGTCTCGTCGCGGTGCGTTTTTAATCTTAATATTTCACGGCGGTGGACGCCGTCCGTCTGCCGGCCCGGGACACCCGTTGACGCGCCGGACGCGGCGTGTCCGTGCCGGCGTGCGTCGGACCGTGCAACCCGCGCCCACCGGTGACCGCCGTGATTTCGCACTCAGAACGCGAGCTGCACGCGCCCCACCGCGGTGACTGAATCGGCCGCGCGTAGTTCACGGCGTGCATCAGCGCACTGCCGCCTATATGAAGAAGATCTGCCGCTTCCGCGTGTCCGGAGGTCTCCTGCAGCTGCAGATAGGGCCGTAAACTGCATGACCGCTGGTCACCGCTTAACCATAATATACCGCCAGCAGCTATTACATTGTTATTATACCGCAGTGTCGCGAGCGTATATTATCGTCATGCGTGCTGCAACTGTGAACTGTGCTCAAACCATATTCTCCTCACACTCAATGTTTCAGAAGTCGTCTGTCGCGTCGTGTGCATTTTCTCGTATTTTAAATGGCAGTCGTGACAATATAACATGGTATACCGTTCACTAACCACGAATTACCATGAAATTTACAGATCTGCAGAACTTTAGGACCGACAGACGACTGTGACGAATAGCTGTGTTCCCCTGGGCTTTAATATAATATATAATATTATTCCTATAGCAGAGATCACAGTGACCACCAAACGTGTTATGATTTTCATCTGGATGAGAGTCTGCCTATGGACTGGCGATTAAGATAGATCCAAATTAATAATCAATAATATTGCAGTTAGTGTGTGTGACAGTGCAACGTGGACTATCGTTTACACAAACGTATACACTTGGCGATTGAAAGTGATAAGCTATAACGGACAGCTCATTTATATGTTATTTTTCCAGTGCCGCCGTTACAGGTCCACCCCGCCGGCCTGTAATTTGACAAGCTTTCAATCGCCAATACACACGTTATAATGCATAGTTAATAGTTTTATACAACCATCGTTATTCGTGAAAAAATGCCACAGGGAATTACGATTTTTGAAAATTTAAACAAAATATATTTGTACTTTGACACAATATGTCACATAGTAAATTTCGTTCGTTCTTGCATTAATATACATAAAATTGCCCTATAAGTAATTGAGAGAAAAAATCTCAATAATAATATAGATGATATTATATTGTTATGTCCAGTCGAACAATTAAAATCCACACTGTTGCTCATAATATTATTTAAGCGCGATGGTGTTAAAATACCGGTATAACTTAATATTTGATTCTTGTGCAAAACATATAATATATTCACACGGACACTGCAACGGTCGTTTACGGAGTAAAAGTGTGCGGTCAACGTAAAAAGCAATAAACATAAGAAATATGTGTATGCGGAAAATAGAAAATCTACCGACATCTGTTGATTTCAATGGCACAGGATGAAACCTTCACACATCATCATGGAGAAAATTTAACGTACATTTTTTTCTTAATGTCGTGGTAAAAATGTATGTAATTGTAACAGGCGATTTTTACCCCCGGATATTTTACCACCCTCCTCCCCCAAATAAAAATAACCTAGTATATTTTTACCGGGGGTAAAAACATTTGAGAATATTAGAAACCTGCGACACCGGCCTAAGGGGTAAGCATATAATGTATTATTAAATTCGTATTTTTTCACAACATTTAACAAATAACTATAGATAAAACCTAATAATGCGTAAATACAAATATACAATACTTAATATAAAATTAATATAATAATTACTAATTAGGTTGGACATAATTCAGTGTCTGCAGCTAGTAACTTTCGTCAGTTGAAGACTTGAGGGGTAAGAGAATTTCAGACCGTACTATATCCTATAGTGCGGTATGTAAGATTTGATTTATATGAACGAAGGAATATTGGCTGAGCAGAATTATTAATAATAATAATAATAAATAATACGTTTTGAACTATTAAAATTAGCTACCTATAATATACAATTAGTACTAAATATTGGGTATTGTTTGTTTATTTTTTTTTAAATATTACTGTTATTCAACAGCCACAAAAACGATAAATTAATTTCAGTCTAGACTACCTACCTAACAAGAATACTTTTTTTACTATAATTTTTTTCCTGTATTTTTATTTTATTTTATTTTCTTGGTATATTGTTAAAGTGCTATTAAAGAGAAGACGGATTAAGGAACTTTCCTAAGTTTTTTTGTTAATAAAATATGCTTAATTTATTATTTTTTTAATCATGTTTTATACTGCATTGAAGGTTTATGGCATACACGGATACGTTTTTTTTTCAATGCATAATAATATTATATAAATATAATAACTTGTAAAGTCGCCAATAAATGGTTTGTTGTAAAAGACGTATCTATATTCATTGTTTTAGACTTTTCCAATAGTATGTTCGATACAGCTAGTATTTAATTTGTAACTTCAGAGTTTATACATTTTATAATATTAAGGTAAACGTATATAATTTTAAATATATAAGTACACATATCGTTTGATAATTGATTACTATAATATAGCATTTCATATACCGTTAAAACTATTTCACTGTGAAGACGTTATCGCAATTATTATATTCCTGCTTACAGACCTTGTACGCTGTTAAACTGGGGGTACTTAGTCTCAGATGTTTTATTTGTTTCGTTAACCGTAACTAGGGTTGTGCAATTTCCGGGAACGTAACTTGCTAGGAATTCACGGGAATGTAAGGGGATGGTCGGGAACATAAAAAAATTCGAGAGAAACAATTAGTATTTATTAATCATTATGTTGATTCATGGCGTATTTAAATTAGATATTCAAATTGTTTTGATAAAATACAATACAAAGTTAAATTGATATTTTCTCTTAATCAATCGAAAAAAAAAATTATAATATTATATAACATTATAATATTATGTCATATTACGCGTTTGTGCCCAGTTCATTTTCATCGGAATTTTATACTGTACAATTAATTTATATCAAAAACAATTAAAATGTAATAACGTTAAACTATACTAGCTATGATTTGTGGTACGAGAAAGTAAACACTTCAAAATAGTAATGCATAAGAATGGAAGTACCAACCTACCTTTACATTTAAAATATCTATTTTTTTTTACTTTTGATATTATATCTTGTTAAGACACTAATAAAATCTTTATGTTGAACATTTAAAATCAAAACCCCTTAATATAGGGGTAGGATTTTACAAAAATGTCCGTTTTTAAACATTAAACATTAGTAGTTTTAGTGGTATATTTGTGGATTTACAATAAACTGATCACAAATCATATTGTATTTTGTCAGAGCACTTTCTTATATCAAAATATGAAGTGATGCTAAACTAATATATGCTGTGTGTAACTTTTAGGTTTGAATATAAAATATTAAGATAAAACGTGTCAACCATTCGAAATTAATTGATAAACTAGTTCATATTAACATCCACGTGGCACTTGTCACACGTGGTAAATGGTAATAATATCACAGAATAATATTTATTTTTATTCAGCGGTTATAAAGTGACGCAGCGTTGTAGCTATTAAACCTATCATAAAAATTTTATACAATATAACACCTAACATACATGCGCTTTGTACAGAATTTCTTTACTACACACTCAAACATCAAGTTGAACATTACTAATAATAGTTAAATTATATAATATTTGAACGATTCACATTAATTACTTTATCGACTAATATTTATGTAGTCACGGACACTATTGCTCAATTTATAATAAAATACTTTTTATAAAATAATATTATATATAGTAATAACTTAAAATTAAAAAGTTCGTAATAATAGAAAAAAAATGACATAAAACTATATATAGGTTTTAATTTTTATATTCCCTTAACCCTCTGGGAATTTTCGGCAGCACCAACCCTAGTCGCGTAATACGTAACGATAGAAATGGGTTGAAATTTAATCTCATACCTAGGTACTTATTATTTCTCCATACCTGGCGTTTTATAATTGTTATTTGTTCATAACAACATACCTACACATTACACGTATTTATTATAGTCGCGAGGTACCATGGCTAGTACATCAATTGTCCGTACGTATGTATTATAATATTATAAAATATCTACCTGCAGTACATTAAAATCGATTGATATCGATAAATCGAATATTAGAAAATATGCGGTTATATTTAATTTTAATAGGTATGTTATACGCGTATAACGTGTACATTTGTGCATAGAATATGAGCTACATGTGTACATAGTATTATAAGCATATGCGATGGATATAATATTATTATAATCACATAATGCAGAGTACAAAACATATAATATATGAATTGGTATAATCATAAGTTTATCATATACATGTATATATATTATGTGTATATCAATTACCAAACGCGTTGTAGGTACAACGATACGAGAACACGAACAGAATATGTGGACTAATATATACTTTTGAACAATTGAACACTGACCTCGAGACTATTAATATTTGTGTACATTTGATATATTTTTTGTTATTTTTTATAATTATAATTATTATAATTTATAACAATAACATAATAATATCTCTGGCGCATATAATTTGTAAATATTCGTCCGGTTTTTAATTATATAATATGTCTACGAACTGCTGCGAGATCAGACTACTATTATAATGCGTATATATATATACATGCGTCGATTTACCAGATTGCCATCAATCATCGTACGATATTGGCCAGAGTCGTTTTGAAAAATACCGCCGCCGCCGTGGCGCAAGCATAATAATAATATAACATAATACCAAACCAAATCTTTTTGTATT
Organism: Acyrthosiphon pisum; assembly: GCF_005508785.2. Lineage (NCBI taxonomy): Eukaryota > Metazoa > Arthropoda > Insecta > Hemiptera > Aphididae > Acyrthosiphon > Acyrthosiphon pisum. Next base: position 80,290,935 of record NC_042495.1, on the reverse strand, counting down.
CCGCCGCAAACGAACGGCGAGGTTTTGTGTCGTGTGAAATAATATTATTATTATACATTTATGTGGGCGCACAGCCGACGAATCGCGAAAGTACACTTTTACGCGCAGAGTTTTTAGTATTCTTAATAACGCTAAATATCAATACTCTCCCCCTACGCGACCACATTGTGCCCCCACGCCGCCGCCACCCCTCTTGCCCATCGAATCCACCACTCACGGGGTTCTCTCGCGAAACGTGATTATAACGATTTCTTAAAATCGGGCCGGGTGTGTGGGGGGTGCGTGTAGCCTTTAAAAAGATGATAATATTGATCTTTTTTTTACATTAAAAAAAAAAAAAAACTAAAAGTAAAACTAACGGGGGTGAAGTGTTATGATGACTAGAGGGGTGTGTGAGGGGGTAGCGCGGTCGGGCAAATTATAAGTCGACGAGGGTGTATAATATGTGTGTGTGTATATGTGTGTGCGTGCGTTCACTAGCATGTGCGCGTGTGTGTGTGTGTGTGCATTGTCTTTCTACCTCCCCCGACCCGCACCGCACCCTCTGTTTTCCGCGCAGCACAGGTCCGAACTCTGTTTCCTCTTCCCCTTTTTTTCCACCCCGCCGTTTCTTATTATATTCTTCTCATTTGTTACCGAATCCCCTTTCTTATTTAGCCCTAAAAAAAACCCACTGTGCAGTTCGTGTGTTAAAGCTTCGTCGCCGCCGCACTCTGTCTCTCTCCGCGTAGCAGTGCGACGGTATATTTTATAATAACGCACATTCGTAATACGAAAAAAAAAAACGTAAATAACCAATAATATAATGGTAATGATAATAACAGACGAGAGTCGGATGCAATTTCCATACCGTTCGCAAATAATACATCACGTATAAGTCTGCAATGTTGCTGATGTTCAAATTTAATTCTATCATCATATATGATGGTAAATATATTATATAGTAATGATATAATATGAGCGTACTGACGAATTTATATTGATATATACGACCGGTGGTAAAAAAACAATTATTCAATGAATATTGTTAGAATACTCGCGTATTTGCTAAAACTTGATTTTTAACATCATCATAATATTAATAATATATTTTTATGCATATTTAATTTTCATGTTTGAGTATTGATTATAAAAGGAAAACATTTTAATCGCACGTGTTTGTGTTTAACTAATTTTGTTAAATGCCCCTATGGCCTTCTGATTTTTTTTTATTTACCGATTATAATCTATTTGCTTGGAATAATAATAATAATTCTAAAAAAAGAGAATTAAATTTAAATTGTAAACATATTATGCAAATAATCAACAAAGCTATAAATCATGAAATTAAATCCAGTTATTAACTAGCCAAACATAATAATTGTTAGTTTGTAAAGCAGGCTACATCCTAAATGTTTTAATAATTAAAATCACAACTAAATTAATAACTAAAAAATAAAATCGAATGTAAAGTTATACACCACATGACCACAATCATTTAAACGTTTTCTGAAAAGAATAGTTTTTTACCACTTTATACAATACGAAAGTAATACATTAGTATGATACAGATATTATACACGACATATGTCAAACCGTTAGGTATACATATGTATACCTATAATGGCTAATACATCATATTTAAAAACAAAAACAAAATCTAATTTCAAGTTTGACGAACGTTATTGTTATTTTTCGATCGACAAGTACGACTGTCATTACGTTTTAAATAAAATGTCCTTTCTTTTATAAAATAATAATTGATTGAGGCGACGTTATCGAAAAGTAATAAACACGACGCGTATTTGTAGCGGTGAGAAATAAATAAATAACATCTGCAGATTGCACTGGTGCAGGCGCGTTCGTGTATACCATTACCATTAGCTGGTAGCTGGTATATAACAATATATAGGTAATAACTGGTATGCACGTATAAAACAGTTTTATAGTCCACGAAATGTACAAGCGATTTGATGTAATTACTTAAACGTCTCTGGCGGCTTCAACTAAATTACTTTAAGAGATTTCGCGTCGATGTGTATACATATGGGTATACATGGGTATACCCTATACGCATATATACGCATTTTCGTAGATTCGCGTGTGCCGTGGTCCACCCGGTGGTACGCATTTAACCCCATTCGGAACTTCCGGATATTTATCGGCCAAACTCTACCCATCAGCAGTTTGCCAAACATTCGCATTTACATCTGACGCATCTCCGTAATTGATCCATTTACGTTACGGGCCGCCAGCGGACCAATTATGCACTGCACCCGTCGTGTTCTAGGGGGGTGTTGATGAAGCTATATATATACACACACATACACACACACACACACACACACACACACAACGGGTGAAGGAAAAAAAACTGGCGCCGGAGCAAAATATATGAAATGTGATTACGGCCGTGAGTCGTGTAGTAGTGGTCGCCTGTACGCCACAGATAGATTTGGGGAGAGAACGTTTTTTCTTGAATGGACCTTGACGGCGGCCCACTGACCCGGATAAAAAGGGCAAAGAAAAAGAAAAAAAGGATGCATTTAGTACCAAACTGCAGGGTCCCACGACCCCAACAGCTTGTTAAGTGGTCATTCACGTTTTCGCAAGGGGATGGATTCGTTTCCCCCACGCAATATATATATAGTACACACCACAAAGTCCGCAATGCAACCACCGACGACGCCCGCGCCTCTACTGCTGCAGCCCTACAGCACCTACTCCTTCACTATATCGCATAAAAGGGCGGTGACTGCTCCGATATACGCATTTTTGAATAATATTCTTATTATCATATTGCCATTATTATAATAATATTATGTAGTTACCTTTTTTGGCCCTTATATCACATATACGTTTGCGAATGTGAAAAAATCCAACGTTTATATATTATTATATTGTATAGGTATGTATCGTATCGGTGAGGGTGAAAACACGGAGCGGCAAATATCACGCTTCCTACAGAGTTACGGACGATTTTAATATCGGTGTGTCATGATATAATATCAGGTATATATCTACGATGTGTATAATATTATGTCATATATGTCAAAACGAGTCAAAAGACAAACAAGGGGTTAATAAACGCGCGTGGGCTCAAATCTCCATGTCCTGCTTCTGTAGACTTGCAGTATATGCTCGATTTTTACGCTCGATCTTATACAATATTATATTATATGTTCGCTCTTGAGTAGAAGGATTTTTTTCTTAACAAATCATCGAGTGGTTTAGATTTTAAAAACTCGTCTACGCGCGTAAATATCATAGGTAATCCGTATATCCTAATATTATTGTACATTATTATACATGATGCCGTTTAGAACGATGCCTCACATAATAATAATATATTATACGACGGCTAATATGATAAGATATTATTCTATACTCAATAGAATCTATCGAAGTACGATGTAAGCAATAACCAGCTAAATATACGTATGAGTGCACGGATATTTTTTTTCCATTTGTAAATTAATATTTACTTAAAAAAGTTGTATATCATAATGTGTAGTACCAAAATATCTGATCTTCGTTTTGCGGTTGATTTAAGCCATCGAGTATAATTTTCAATCAAAAAAAAAAATAACAACCCCTTTTCAAAATCCATTATAATAAAATAAAGAAAATAACAAATTTACAAATATTGTTATCATAGTAATATTATCATCCTTATAATATTATAAAATATTCCATTTTATAAATAAATAGTAATTGATAAAATTACAATGATCTGAATCGTATAATTTATGGATTTTCGACAATCTCATTGCTACAGCTAGTAGGTAGGTAGGTATTAATTATACGCACTCTAAATATTAAAATTTTAGCACGCACCTAAATATAACGTCATCACATTAACTAACCAGTATAAAAACCATAATGAACCTCCTTCTTCTCTCACGTATTATGACACATTGACATACTAATTACGTCTGTTTACGAAATCTATGCAGAGTTCATTATTGTGGAGGCAGGTTGTATAATATTTTCGAAAACATAGTATAATGATATATAGCAATACATATTATTTTAACAACTTAACAACCATAAAATAAATAATAAAACAACCATCAATTATGTGTCTGCAGCATTAGAGTGTGATTAAGTTGATAGTAAAAAAATAATATTTTGTTGAGGAATGAAGAAATTACTCCGTTTCAAAAATAATTTAAACATTGTCTAAATCCTATAGTGTTTTTATACATGCTGGTAGACTTTTTTGACGTTCAGTTAGACAATTCCAAAACAGAATCAATAAAATATGAAAATTCAAACTTTCTTAAAGGTAGTAGTCAATTAGGTATAATGTATATAATATTATTATAATATTATATAGTGAAGTATCCCTAATCGATGAATCTAAATTCAAATACTAGTACTTGTATAAAATATATAATCAATTGCCATAATTGTAATACTAATAATAATTGTATTATATTATTATTGAATACCTATATCTTAGGACATCACTAAACGGTTGAATATACTATTGGGCAGCACGTGGTTAATACAATGTCGATAAAACAATATATTACAATTATCTATTTAGATAACAAACATATCGTTAAATAAAATCAACGACGAAAGTCACGACGGATAGGTAGTCTGTCCCGGACTGTCTATATATTATTATTATTATTATTATACGCGTATTATAGCACACATAATATTATTAGACAATGCGTAATATTATGTTTGAAACCAGCAACCACGATGTTTATATTATACTCTACGATATATAAGTCCCGAATAATTGTAAGATATCCACGACAAAGTAATACAATAAGAGTATCGTTTGGGCTGCAGCATTGTGTAAAATATACATCACGAGATTCGGTCGGATTGAGGTCAGTACACAATATATAAAAGCTCCTCGTACAATAATTATTACGATCTTGTTCTATTTCCATTCATGTTAATACGTATATTCACTCTTCTCGTCTAATTTTTAACCGATCATTAGCCAGAATTTCATTCCAACAATATTATTATTGTCTATAGGCCGTGCAGGGGGACCTGCTGTGTGATTTTTGCCATTCGGTCATGAGTCATGACGTATCATTGCACTTAATATAAAAACGTGATGAGGGCGGCGGTCATTACCAGCTGATGGAAGAAAAGCAACAACAGTATTAGATATGACACGCGGTACGATAGAGCGGATAGAGGTAGAAAAAAAAAAGAGACGTTAATGTTTTGACTAGCAGACGTCACTGTTTATGTGTTTTTTTTCTTGTCACGCCGACACATATTATAATCCTGTTTATGTGTAATAGGTAATTCTATGCGAAGGATGAAAAAGAGAGAAAAAAACGATTTTTTTTTTTGATTATATAAAATTACATACCTACATAGACAAAAGTGATGACAAATCACTTCAAGAATTAACTTTTCGCTTCTAATTTATGATGTTCACATCACTTACATAATATCATATATATATTTACGTGGCTAAATAGGTAGGCTTAGGCCCACCGACCAATAAATGTCACAAACGAGTGAGTATAAAGTCCATTTTTTCCAAGGAAAAACGTTCATAATATTCTTATGTCGGTGTATAATGTTCGTGAAATATACATTTGTTCGGTAGTTACCTACTATATTTGATTTGTTTTTTTCTAAGATCAGAAAATCACGTTTATGGTGAAATACACACAAACACAGTTTAGTGTCGGGTACCATAAACCTATGTGTAATTTAAACGATAATGTGACCGCGAGACTAACTACACTAACACTATGATAAGCCATTCCGTTAGCATTTTTCCATCTGTATTGCTTTTGTATAATTTACGGTGACGCTCACCGCGTATGATATAGACGATCCGCGAACCGGACAATTGTTGGTATCTACAGCAGTCCGACCAAATGGTAATCGGTAGAGGTACAATATTTTTTACGTGGATAAAAAAAATTGAAAAATACGCACAACCGGAGTACGTTCTATAATTTATAATAATATATATGCAATTGGTATAATACGACGTATCCACCTATCCATGCTTTTAAACATAACGGTCTATTATCCTAGTATCCTTTCCCCTTTAAAAATAAAATAATAATAATAAATTTGCATAAAATAAAATTGGAAATCACGAAACTCCCACAAAATGAGTCGTAAAATATTTCACATTTACAAACGTCCCAAAATTAGCGTGGCATGATAATAATATATTATATTATGTTCATCGAAACCGTACTCAGATTTTTGTGGTGGAAATAAGGTTCCCCAAATCCGTTACAAAGTATAGCTTGCACCGAAACAAAATAATATTTAGGGAACTATTTATTTGCTGTCACTATACCTAATATATTTCACACGTGCAAAAACTGCAGCCCATAATTTTATGTTTATATACGCGCACATTAGTAGAATAATATACATTTTGAGTATTGGAATCGAAAATATTTTCGAAGAGTCGATCTGCAGTTTCACTCCGCGACGTAGTTTCCTTCGTCATCAATCCGACCGACTGACGTTTGGTTTTTAGATACCGAAAATAATCGTTTTTCCGTCTGACTCACGACGATCACAATGTTACCAATTATTCGTAATAATATGAATCTTGGTTAACCGAACAAACCAATGTAAACGGCATAGCCGAACACGAACGAATGCATTTGTTCGGGTTCGGAAGCGTTTGCGCCAAAGGCAGTCTGATTAAAGCATTCGTATATTGTGTTCGAATTCTTCCGGTAGCATTCGATTGCATTCGTTCGTGTCCGGGCTCTAATGTAAACCAACCTTTAACGAGCACTTGATTTTTGGTTACCTTAAACAACACGAAGAGTAACGATGAGTGTGCCATCAAGGTTTGAGATGAGAATAATAACCCGAACGTCTTGTATTATAGTCATATAATACCATAATATAGTACGAGTTTTATAATTTATAATATTATGGTGTGCAACTATATCTTACAACTCTTTTACAGCTTAATACCTACTAATAGCCAATGATGTAGAGACATGCCACGTGCAGAATATAAGTAAACAATATTATTCTAAAATTCTGTTTGTCAGAGTAATATTGTTATAACAGTTATCAATATTCCCGTGATAAAAGTAATCAAGGTGTAACATATTATATAGTGACGTGGGTGATTTACAAACGTTTAATAATAATATTTTATACCTAACGACTAACGGTTATAAAGTTCAGCTGCAGCGGGATGAATCAATGAGTCAACAGCTCATTGAGAAAAATAATAATAAACGCATGCATTGTTCGGGCAAACGAAATATGTCGTGTACTTCGGCCGTTGCTGGCAGTCGTGATATAGTGTGGTAGATACTTGGTAGACCTAATATGTGCACACATCGTCTCCGAGCGTATACCGGCTCTTTTGACGCATCATAATATACTCGTCGGGAGTGTACACGGTGTTCACGTCAGGTCTGTCTTCGACCCTGGAAACATTGTCACGCTCAGGTAGATCGAAGACTAATGATGGCACACACACACACACACACACACACACACACGATCTCACTCACACGATCACACACACACACACACACACACACACACGATCTCACTCACACGATCACAAGCACACGTACGCACACACGTAGAAACAAAACACAGCTAGGAAAATACGAAAATAAAATAAAAAAGGCGTCTTTATGATATATCCTATCGCACGGAAAAAATCGTGGTCTAATGACGACGTCTTGGAGGTAATTTGCATCCGGTGGGTAAGATACTTAATGTTTTCCCGTCTTTTTCGTTTTTTTTCTTCTTCTTCCAACCCACCGCGACCGTGCCGACCATAGAGTACACATTAATCATTTAAACACCAGGAGCATGATAATTCGGTAATTGACTTCGTATGAGAGATGTCCGTCTCCCGAGGCGGTGTCTTTTTTTACTTTTTTTTTACCACGGTATTCGTGGTTTTATTCGATTTTTCAACGATGACAGGTCGACACGAATAAAGATGGGAATAATGAAAAAATAAAAATAAAAATAAGTGAAAACATATTAAAAATAATAACTTGACGTGGGAGGTAAAATGCGAATCAAATATCCAGAAGGCGAATCATTTGGCTAGCAATATCAACGCTCAATTATGTCGGTGTCTTATAATATTATGTACGGTAGACAATACGAGTAATATATATAGTAGGTACCTACATTGTGCGCGATACTTTGTGGCTCTTTTCATCAGCCTCGACTGTTAATTCCGAGGTCCAGTATATGTCAAAAATACAGCAACGGTTTTTGTTTTGTTTTTTGTGTTCGTCGCGTAATCGCAATGGATTTTAAACAACAGTCCAATTTATTCAAAATTATACCTATTATAACAATTAATAATAATTATTGTTAAACCTGTTTTTTTATGTTTATAAATAATACCTATGTATACCTATCGTTTGTATAGAAACATTATGTGTAAATGACAAATGTCAACGTGCATATTTTTATAATATAGTTGTTATCATTTATAATATTTATTGATGTATTTAGAAGCTGATATTTTAGTATAATTTAAAATTAAAAAAAAATGTTAAATAGATCCTATTTATGTACCTACGAAATTAATCTGTTGTCGATGGTTTTCATGGCATTGTCATTGGTACTATTATATGTAACATACCTAGTTGTAAAACAAGTATTTAACTAATGATCACACTTTATACTCTAATAGTCTAATGAATAATGAGTCGACAATAAATTATATCATCACTATAGTCGTTTATAGTACCTATATATCTATTACAGTATTACATATATATTATATATATATTAACTTTCATTTCAACGCCAATATTTCGTATGGATATACATTTCACCCACTGCCTACGGGCTACGATCTATATGTATGTCAGCTGTAGAGGGTAGTGGTAAAAAAGGATGTGTCAATTAATATTTTGTCAATACAACTATATAAAGAACCATACGAATATAATCTATGTTTATAGTAAATTTAATTTAATTTTAGTATTGTTTTTAATCATTTTTTATATATTCTTAACGTGTAGGCTGTAGCGATAATCGACCAAAGCTGTTCAATATTTCTTTTTGAATGATTGATTTTCATTTTCCATAGGTACCAATGATAATATTATTCAAGTATATAATTTAGGCGAGGTTGTATGGATAATACTATAAAATATTATGCAATTTTTTTCACAGGTAATAAACAGTAGACAAACAGTAGTTTTCGTATTTGATATGGACGTATTAGTAGATTTTAAAAAGAAAGTGCACTGAAGAAAAAAGAAACAATCATCTATGGGCTAGTGATTATTATAGTAAAAAGAATATGGTAAATATCATTTGTTGAACATTATAGCCTCCGGAGAAAGTCTGAAAACGGAGCATGTTTCCTGTGTACATTTGAAAAATTCACCGAACATTAATATTTAGTTACAGATCATTATTGGATTATACCAGGCATAGTGGCATCGAATGAAATTTATCACTAAGGTTAAACAATTAATCAACATTCATTCTAAAAATGTTTGTATTAAATATAATAAGGGATAATGTAGTTATCTGTTTATATCATTATTTCACATCATCACAATTATATATTAATAACATACATTTAAACAATAACTTATTATTAAAAACAAGATTTATATGTGTATAATACACATACCTACAATACATACGTAAAGACAGTCGAATGTGGTTAACTGGAAGTGGATGGTCCGGCCAGAAAGTTCGAATTATTCAAGAATTCGAATTATCCAAGGATAATACAATTATAAAAAAATCTAGGGACCGGAAGTTCGAGGTATTGACGATCTCGAGTTAAAGAAGTTCGAGTTAACAAAGTTAGACTGTATATTATTTATAAAGAAGTCGTGTATTATTATGCAATACATTCTATGGTAAAGAAATTTAAAATAATACTAAAAATGGAACTATATTTATTAGATTTTTAAACAGTATTTATTAAATACAAATTTATTCAAATTGTATCTGAAAATTTAAGCGTAAAAAATCTATTTAAATGGATTAAAATATGGAAATTAATAAAACAACAATTAATAATAAAGATTATTTAACTATTTTACCGAATACAAGTCCAAATAATACTTATTAGTAATACGTTTTTTTTTTGTTGTTATTATTCATTTAAAATTTAAGAAATATTTTAATATAAAGATTCTTCTGTATATTTCAGAACCATAGAAGAAATCAAATTGCCATAGTTTTAACTTAAATGAAAAAAAAAAATTATAAAATACAACGCAACAGATTTTTATTAAAAAAAGAAACTCATTAGTTTCTTTAGTAAGAATCGAGTCCTTGCATCGTGTAATAAGATATGCCTTTTTATTCTCCAATTCACTCGCTCACGAACTTCTTACGCCTGATGAAGGTAAAGGCACTTGTAAACAAACAAACAAAAAAAAACTAACACTTCGTCAACCGTAAGGAGAATATCTGTAAATTTGTCATTGGATAACGTGTGTGTATGTGTGTGTTGTGTGTGCGTGTGTGTGTATATACAATATATATATATATATATATACATGTATAATATATTACATTATAGTAGCAGTATACTATGATAGTACCCATACGCATTTCAAACGCTCTGCTGGTGACAATTAACTGGGCTATTGTTACACTAATGACACTAAGGTTATCTACCCCCCACTGTACCCTGACAATATACAACACTGCACGTTTGGACCGAACTTTATCACTATTATCATCGTAGTCGGTTTTCTTAGCTGCTGTCCGAGAAACGTCGGCCACCGCCCCCTCGTGCTGTGTCCCTCCCGTGTTGTCTTTAGTTCCCCGAGCCTTTGCAAGTAATTAATTAAAGGGGTAGTGTGGCGTGGTACAGCGCGGGCGGACGGGCGGGTGCGGGTGGGAGACGCGGCGGAGGAGAAGACTAAAAGGGACACGGGCCTACACCGACCACCACATGAAGCCGTCCTTACTTGTACTTAATCGATATTCATATACACTACACATACTCGCACACGGTCACATACACATATATTATGTACATACATATCAGTATATGTGTATAATACGTTATACATAATGTACATATTATGACTATATACGTGTAAGTGCAACGTGCGTGTGTGTGCACACGCATGCAAAAGGGAGACGTGCGTGTTTGTGTGCGTTGGCTTGTGGCCGACATTTATTTCTTAAGTCTCCGCCGTGTGTATGTCCGGCACCGGTGCAAGGCGGGGTCGGCCGAAGAGTTGGCGGGCGGCGGAGAGGAGCTTGCTCGTACGACTACAACTAACACCGCAGGGTTCGTGGTATTGAGGTGTGGATGAGGCGGCGGCGGCGGTCGTTGTCGTGGACGTGGGGGTGGGTCGTGGTATGGTCAGGGGGCGAGTAGGAGTAAGGGTACTAATGTCTTATGTGTGTGACGCAGAAACCCCTAAACTTGCTCACGCGATTGTGAACGTATACGTATATCCTTTATAATGTGTTCGTGTGTAATAACGAAATTTAACTTTGGGCCCAACTAATCTACATGAGGGAAACGGACCGGGGATGGCCGGGGATCGATAATGTTTCTCTGAAACACACATGCACGTTTTGTTCGACATGCCAACCCGTGGCCGGATATGCGTCGTGGAGGGCATTTTTTTTTTTCGTTTCGTTTCGTTTAGTTTCACGCGAAACAACAACGCTCGCACGAAAACCATACGGAAATCATACGCCGCGTGTACGACGTACATGGACGATATAACCGCACTACATGTACCTATATAGATTATAGATACCTATGTCCTATGTGCTACAGTGGAAAACGATCGGTCTAGTTGCTCACTACCCACCTACATATTATAAACTATAATAATAATATAAACCTATATACATAATATAACTGGATGTACAAAGTCGATTCACACACACACACCCACCGTGATATAATATGATATGTAATGTATGAAGACGCTTTATGTAAATGACAGTGCGCAGACATAATATAATAATAATATATAAGGTCTAGAATTCTCCGAACACGATTTCAGATTTTATTCGATATTTGCTAATATTATTCGCCACAGGCTCCCTTTTCTAGACGCTGTCGCAGTGCATATACGACCTGCCTGATGTCATATCGTTCAATTTAATATCATACATTATTACATCACACGCGCATACACATAATTATACATGCACTTGGCATAGTCACAAACATAATATTGGTATAGTACGTCATAAAGCCAGAATCGTCATTACAAACGATACGCGGGTTGTATAGAGAGTGTACTAGCTATATTATAACGTAATACATGGGAATGCAAAACCATTGATTACAAAGTATTTGTAATCAATAGGGTGACGTACTTACTATTTCGTCTGAACGTTAGGTGGTCATATTATTATAATAGCCAGACGAAATTATTTAACGTCCTTTGCTCGCGTCGTACAATAATATTATTATTATTAATACCTTTACTATATTACGCGATATTATATTTTTTACTGTACTTAATCATACTAAAACTATATGTAGGCACATAAATTTGTAAAAAATACGAAAGTTATTATATATTATTATAATATGTAGATAAGGACCGCTTGATTGTTTTCTCGGTCTGCTGACATCTGCTGCTGCAGTTTCGACCGAAACGGACCAAAACGGGAGTAATCGTACCGAAGATTATAACGACAGAGGCAAAAAGAGATAGGATGTATCGGATTGAGTTCTTAATCGGATGTGCCTCTGCACCCGCGTTGTAGGTACCGCGGTTACTGTAAGTCAGATAATACCTGTAGGAATCGACGACGGTTTGTACATTAGTATAATATACTAATGTACACGCGAATTTTACGATGACAATGTGTCGCGGAGGAGACCAACAGACAACGGATTTCAAACGTTTACCAAATGTGCGGTTTCCCATCTGCAGTGCAGAGACGGTATATAAAAACGTGTAATTGGGACTCCCGTTAATTATTATTATATATAGGTATCACATCTGACGTGGTAACAATGGTTCATGTTCTCAGTCAGCCGCACAGCAGCGGAGAGGATGTGACGGTTATTTCTGAATCAGAGGCCTGGTGGAAGTATGGACATTTACTCCATGTCGTTTATATTGTTGTTGTTATTATTGTTATTCGTGTACTACACGTATATTATTATTCTTTGCCACGAAATGGATTTATCAAAACGGGCAATTATTATAATATAATATATACATGTAGGTACCTATACAAGTATATTACATTGTGAAATATATGCGTGTTTCCGACTTGAATCGTTCGCTCTTTATATCCATAAAAAACATATTAATATTAATACATAATTATGTCGAGCAGGTCTCTCTGGTTTCATAAAAAATATAATTTGAATATATATAACAACTCGCTGTTTGAAACATTTTAAAAACTTTATGATTGTCTACAAAATCCAAATTAAGTACAAATCCCATAGTTATCAAGTAAAATTTTAAAAATGTATAAGAATTTCAACATATATACTGAATATGATATCAGTATTAGTTACGGTATGAATATACAAATAACCAACAAATAGCTCAAAAAGAATTTATTTTTTCTAACTATTTTATCCAGCAAGTTTCATAGAGTTTTCTTATAGCTCATGTCCAGACGATTAGGAACACGCAGCGAGTTGCATAAGTGGTTTTTCTAGCTATAGGCTACAACACGCGTATACCGTACAGACGAGCTTCAGTATATATTGACAATAACGTATTAAAAAATTGTCCGTTTCCATTAAAGAAGTAGGTACCTATATAATATATTATATGGGTACCGTAGAAGTATTAAGATACGTGTCGTCGAGACTCGAGTGTCGAAATCGCCAAGTCCTTAGAGTCAACGACGAAACAAAAGAACGAAAATAATAACACTAATTTTACCGATAATAACATGGGCTGAGCACCCATAACGTGATGTTTTTCCGTCGCCCGCGGCCCAACAACATCAAGTATAGGTAGCGATCGGCGCGGAATCATTCGACGATATTATTACATTGTTGTCATATACTTATACAACGACGACGGAGATAATAATATAATATTATTATATTATATTATATTTTAACAACAATGAGACACCACTTGCGCATAGGTATAGTGGTAGCGGTGGAGAGGAGTCCGAAGATTTCCTGTGTGTGCGGTCCCAGTGTAGAGTGATTGCGTGAATGTGTGTTTGCGCGCGCGGAAAAAAACATAATGGCCCGGGCTAATTAGCCAACAGAGAACAGATCAAAGGTGTTAACAATAGCGATTTTCGTCTTAGGTTTTTTATTTTTATTATTATTTTTTTTTCTTCATTCACCTCGCACTTTTATTTCCCCACCCGTCGGCTTCCCGATGTCAATATATATATATATATTATTTATTACTATTATATGCCCACGGACGGAGGATGTGACGGTTATTTCGGAATCACCGATATAGTTTGGAAGCGTGACATTGTGGCAAGGAAACGGCACTGGATGGTCACACGTCAGTTCTTCAGTTCATATGATCTTACCGCAACGAAACGAACAGACGACTATACGGAGAGCAGAAAAAATATATAAATAAAAGTGGAAAAAACCGAAGGAAATTGTCAAAATCGTGATGGAAAACGCGACGTACGTATAATGATATATAATGATATGGACACATCGCACATGTGTGTAGTGCAGTCGATCATATAACATATTATTTCCCAAGTAGTTATATATTATGTTGAAATATAAAAAACACTCACGTAAAACATTTTTTCGAAAATAACACTGCACGCACCCATCCGCCTACTCTAATGGACATATACTCGACAAACTGGACGTCTCGGGAACCCTGATGATTCTCTAAATCATTATTTACTAAAACAGACAAAGTACAAAAGGAGACCGTATCGGTTTTGTTCATATATAACATGATCGATGAATAATTGAAACGCGTGGGCGGCTAATCTGGCCGAATTATTAATCGCGATCTATAACCTGGAATCGTTGTTGTCATTTCATCCGACAAAATTTCTATAGTGATAATAAAGTATAAACTCTTACCACACATTTATTACACACGTAATATACATTTACGGTAATTATTAAATTAATAATTAATAATTAAATATAATATTTTATCTTACGTTTTTGTGTTACTCCATGTGTTACCTACCCATAATATTATTCCGTTGACATAGTTTTTTTTTTTTTTATATAGTTTTTATATTGTCTGTGATTTTCTAGTAATGCGTTTTAAAGTTTTATAATTAATTTTTTTATGGTATAGTATTTTTATTTTTTTAGTATATATTTACCTCGTTTAACAACTTTTTGAAAATAGCTTAAAATACCTACATAATAAATAAAGATAATACAGATTGATAATCACCGTGTAGTTACGATACTTGTTATTACAAGAGCAATTTTAAAAATAAATATATATAATATATTATAGGTACCTATTTCAAACTGTAATAAATCATATAACATAATATTTACGTAATATTATACTTTAAACTATATTGATCGATTTATACCGATTACGTTTCGAGTTAATTGAAAAACACACACTAATTGCAGTAGGTATATGCAATTTAGCCCAACAAGCGTGGAAGATCATGTCATTGTGTTATACGTGTTACGTAAAATTACAAAAACTGTTATGCATAATAGATAAATTAAAGGAGAAAATATGTGAATTTAATGAAGCTCAAACCACAACAAAAAAAATACGTTTTTTATAGAACCTAGGTGTATTAAATATATTGCGAACTACACAGTTTGTAGACTAAATATTATAATATGTTATATGTTTCGTCGCACTGTCGCAGTTGTGAACAAATGGTTTTAAAATAATTATAATCATAATTATTGGTAGCATCCATTGCACATAATAGGGGATAATCAAAGGGCAGATTAGAGAGACAAATCACACCCTAAAAAAATATTCCAAAGCTTGGTCAAAAATAATTATGCTAAAATATGAAACACATTAAAAAAACTCAAATGTGTTAGTCCTTCCCCCAAAAGTTTTCACTTTAATGCACCCCTATTATAATACACCAAACATAAAATAATAATGAAAATATTGTTATAAAATTTTTTTTGAAAACAATAACGAATGGTGAAGTACAACTTGTATGAGGTTGGTTTTTTCACGTCTGAAAACCCTACTAGATCTTAAAGTTATAGACTTGCAATTTGCATGAATAAAATTGTTGAATAACCGTTATAAGTTGGAGATTAATTATCTACCAAACTGTTATAGTTGTAGCACAATATAATTTATAGTGTGAATTTGCAATAATGCCGCAAACTGTAAAAAAAATGTAAATGATTCTACCAATTGTTGCCTACTTTTTATAATTTTAAATTGTCATTTTTGTGCGATAAACCAATTATGTCAGATTATCTATGTAACAAATAGTTGACACGGTCACATTGTACCGTTAATATATATTATATATATTTTTACCGTTTTTATCATTAATTATAAGTCTTGTGAGTTGGATACATTTATAATTTGTAATAATATCATGCAAATCAGCTAAATGAGAGGAAAACAGTTTTGAAAAAAAAACTAAAGCAAATGTATTTTTTTTTTTTAGAGGATAATAAGACATATTTTACATATTGTGAATTTATGATATTATAGGTAACGAACCTACCTAAAATTATGATATACCTTAATACCTATCACGCGTGTTGTTTTTATTTTGGCTATAACAATATACAATTCTATCTTAAGCTATATTATGATTATACAATATTATATATTTTTATATCGTGTAGAATGGTTGTTAAGCAATTGGTAAAAAGATGCGTTTCTGTATGTGAAAAATAATAGTGGATTAACCTCCGTTTTTACAGAATTTTCATAAATAATGCATTGACACCGATCGAACGCACTAAAAATAAATGACCGAACATATTCAAATCATACACGAGCATATTATAATATAGGTACATGAGGTATACAAGTATAATCGTATGTCAAATTTCGTTTCGTGTTTGCATAAACAATGGTAATTTATTAGCTTTTATTATAATATATTTTTTAGCCATTATTGGCTCGATAGTATTAAGAATAACACATCGACCGTAAACTAATGCGAATTAAAAAATAATTAAGAACAATTTTTTGTCACCTCCTCACGGTGCGTCCAGATTATTATACCAGTTGTAGGTACCTGTAACCTACAACTGGTATATATTGCGCTTTTAACGCCTTATATATATGAGCTCTGAACAAACGATATCGTCGCACGATCGTATTTATGCGGCACATTAACTACCACGGTCCGAGTCGGGTTAAACAGGTTATGCGGTTGCTTACCGCAGGTTTATGGGCTCTCCGAAACAATATTTATTCGGCGACCCGAGTTCATGTGCATATGAAGAGAAAAACGTGCGAGTTTACCAGCTTTAGAGTACGTTGTACTACATAATATTACTATAAGTACGCGATAAACATATTATAATTATTATCATTACCATATTATTCTGCGCCGACGCGGTTAGTGACAGCAACAATATTGTATTGAGTATAAAAATAATATAATAGTATTATGTTGTATAAGCGAGTTTGTCAGAATTTGTGACGAATATGATACGACTGGAATGTTAATAATAGGTATAAGGTATATGTGTGTTTAATTAGGGTAGCAGTATTATAATAGGTAGTAGTGAACGGTGGAGAAAATATTGTAATATCCTCATATATTATTATATATGTATTTAATATCTTTATATTATATTGTTATAACAAATCAGAAGTGAACTAGGTAGTTTTTTTTTTCCCGGTCAAAGTAACGCTTATATTATCTAAATCATGTTTAGTTAGACAATACAAGCATGTGATGTAAATATATTGACATGGGTATTGTAAATTATTGTGTTTACGTTAATTCACTAATTATACGAATGACAATGAGATGTTCAGATGCGTATGGTTTTAACACGTATGTTGTAACTTGAATTAAAGGACACTATGGTGTTATTCAAGAACGTGTGTAATTCAAATGGAGGGAAATCCTGAACAGTTCAATGTAATAGGTACAAAATAAATGAAGAAGGAAATTAATTTTATATTACTTCAGTTACCTACAACTGTAAAAGAGTAAAATTATAATATACAAATAAACGACACATTTATATGGAAAGCTCGGTTTTGTGTTATATTGTTATTCTAATTATTTATTAGTATATCTGCTATTTACAGAGTAGATACGCGAGCTACTTCATCGTATATAATAATATCATAATAATTTCGTTGCTAATTCGTGCTGTGCAATTTTTTGAAAACTGAGAAAAATATTTAGGTAATAAAAATAAATTCATTTAGAGGCAAGTAGGCAACTGGCTCCTCTATTTATAACAACTCATCGGTGATGGTATATTCTTTACACTTTCGAGTCATGTGTCATTCGTTTTCGGAAAATAATTTTTAGTGTCCCCGAGTTTTGAATTATCCAGTAATTCCGTCGAACATTATCGATATTAAGTTATGGCCTGACTACTAAACTAATCGATGGTGACTACCTGTATTACGGCTCGTAATAACGATCATTATTAAAGCACGTTATTATAACACCGCTGCTGTAAACAAAACACATATTACACCATCACAGCTGTTGACTATAATTCCATAATATCATATTATTATTATTATGTTACTACACAGCCGAGGGCCTCTTTACATACTTGTGCGTTTCCGAATCGTAGCCTAGTTCTCTTGAATAACATTAGACATAATATTCTCCGTGTGCTCGGACAATAATATATTATAATACGGGTACGTTTTTTTCCCTCCATCATATTATAATGTATAATAATATAATGTACGCATCAACAACAGAATTAATAAGTGCTCATACAGGTAGAGTGGCTGCTTTGTATCTATCGGTCATGCTGCTGTTATACATGCTTCAACACACACGCCGCCGCGGACGGAAAATCAAAAACCATGAACGATCTTCGTTTCTCAAATGTTAATCGTGTACTCGACACATATATGTATAATAAATCATACGTTATTCATGTATACCGAGAATATACGTTCGAAATCAATTGTTTTCATTTACATAAGCAATAATGTTCAAAACTACGCAGTTATGCGGCCGGGACTGAAGAAAACAAAACGGCGTTGGTCCGATAAATTATATTAAGAGCAATTACATTTTTTTCCTACACTGAATAATTATGCTCAGTTATATAATGTGTTTGCTACGTTAACCAACGAAAGTGGAAATTTACATGCATGCACGTCGAGGGTTTAATCACACTGTAACTCAATGGCGTATCTATGATTTTTTTTAAGGGAGATGTCACCATAATATTTATATTATATAACTAATAACTATATATAAACTAAAATATAGTCAAAGAAATAAAAAAAAAATGAACTAATAAACACCATAGGTCAATCATGTCATTATGTATATGGAAAAAGCATCATTAATGATATTAATATTTTTATACTTATAGTCACATCTCTCCTAAACGCACCCCTTTGTTTTCGCCACTGCACTGTGTTATTCTTCTCTTACCGTTGTTGTAGGTGAATTTACTTTATTATAGGTATTTTCTATATATTATATTCATATATTATAATAGTGCATTTGACGTCGTTTCGTAGAAGATTAAGAAATCAAAATTCGACTGCCATCACTATATTTTATTACACATATTATATTGTATTTAATACCAACTACATAGATCGGCACCGTCATATCGTAAAGTGGTTGTTGATTGGAGAGACAATAGTTGCGGTGGTCAAATCGTGGAGGCTAGAGTAATGGATTTCATTTATATGGGTATTTGGGTGCGGGGAGAAGGGTTGAAATATATTAGAGCCCCGAGGAATTCATCGAGTGTTTTAAAAGCTAATCAAAGCGTATATTTATAAATATATATATATATGTATGTATGTATATTACGTGAACGAGGGTGGTGGATGCAAGCCGAGACAAAGAAATAAAAGATCCGTGTGCCCGGTGTACGCATTATTAAGAACTTTGGTGCCGTGTACATATTATACTTTCAGGAAGCAAGGAAGCGAGTGAGGAGATGGGGTTTTTGGGGGGTCGGTGGACCCAGAGAGAAGAAAAAGAGAAAGAATATGAAAAAGTGAGACAGGGCTTAGGAAGAGTGCGAGTGAGAGAGGGGGAGATAGAGAGAAAGAGAATGAAAAAGAGAGAGGGTTTTAAGATTTTATATTCGTGCCGGGCGGTCTGTGACGGGTCCCATCATTTACCCTCGCAGTTTTCCCGTTTCTAATTTCCACCACCGCCTCCCCTGCACGTCGCTTCAGCCGACACTCCGCCGCTGACGCTCGCTGCCCGCCCGCCACCGTTGCCTTCTTATTTCTGTTAAAATGTTTTCTCTTCATTCTCAAGTGAAATTAAAATTCTCTCCGTCTTTCGCCGTTCACCCCTGCGTGCCGAAGTTTTTCCAAACCCTTTTTAAAATAAGGATTTCCATATCCCCTCGTCGCGCGGCCTTTCTACCATCGAATCCCCTGCCGCCCCGCGCCCGGTGGCCCGCAGTTTTCTTAACGAACTCATTTCTCTTGGCAATCATGCACGCTTCTTATATATACATGCGCCCCGGAGATTTAACCGAGTATGTAAATACGACGTTTAATTTATATTTTTTAATTATTTTCTCTCTTATTTTTCTTATATCCCTTCGAGCGGGCGGAGGTGTGCAACCCCCCCCCCCCCCCCCCCCACATCACCACACCACCGGCCCCGCGCGCATCGCCACCACCGCCGCAACCATCACCCACCCGCCCCGGGACGCGCGATTCAGCCGCACATATACACTGTACACTCCGAGGGCAGATCGTGCGTTTTAATCCCCTATAAGCAATTATGCACAGACATCCTGCAACGGTATAATATTCGAGACGTGGCAATACACGACAGAGAGTCGGAACGGTAGAGAGAATTGAACAGAACCGATCCGTCACCAAAATTATTAACACAATAAAGCGTCTTGTGAGTAATCTAAATTATCATCACATGTCTACACACCGCCGTGGTCGTCTCTACCGCGCTGTCCAGAGTAGTCGTGTGGCAAGTCATGCAAGTAAAGTACACCGGGGAAGATGTTGTGGTGGCTTTTGGAGGCGGAGGCGGTGGCGGTGGCGGTGGAGTTGGCAGTGGTATGGAACGTATTGTCGGATTATTAAAATGGATTGGTGAAATGGGTTGTCCGCCGTCCTACAATCACGCAATATTATATTATATCTCACGTACACTGATCGCGTCTCACGCGATATTATTACGAGTCTATAATATTATATTGATTTTCGTTAAAACGATTATTTCAAAGTACAATATAATAATAATAATTACCATACGTAATCGGTATACGTCGTCGACATAATATTATATGCGATTTTACGGTTATAACACGTTTCTCGTGTATATTGTGATACCGACTAAATCTTTATGTCGAGTTTATGATGTCCTCACATGACATCGTATTATACGTCGTGCGTGGAATTATAATATAAATTGAATTTATCATTGGTACTTATGCGATTAATTTTAATTATAAATTCTGAAACGTGTAGAAATTAATATTTAAGATGGATAATATTATATATACCTACATTATTCCTGCTTACTACCTATAACCTACTAAGAAGCTAAGATGTATATTTCACTTTACCGCAATAATATCGTTTGATTTATATTATATTTTATCATTTAAATTAAACATCGTCATTGTATAATACTATACTGTCATGAATAAGCAA